>NC_053435.1:70489284-70546074 GCF_007990345.1 Gossypium hirsutum
TGCTAGGATTAAGTTACTTGAAATGCTAGATAAATTTGAACTCCTACCAAAATTCTTTAGGCAACCCATGTTAGAAATTTCGGTATTGAGATGTCTAGATCTTCGGCCATTGTAGCTATGGAGGAATAAAGTTTTTGTTTCTTGTTAAATTGGATGAATTTGTTGTATGAGTGCTTGAACAAAACTATGATTAAATGGTGCATAGATTCAAAGCGGGAAGAAATGGGCTATTATATTTGATGCTAATGCCGAATATGAAGATGATGACTTGAATAAATAATATTCAGGCTAGCATGATAAGTTATGAAATATTAAGGTAGATGATATAATTGATTGATGGGAAGTGGCTTAATAGGGGATTTCTAATGAAATGTTGCCAAGGCCGAATGTATCATGAAGTAAATAAAAAAAAAATTCTAAATGTGCATTATGTGCTTATATGTGTATTCGGCCAGGGAAGTTCGATATGAAACTTTGATAGGTTTGAGAGATGAATGACCGATGAGCTAGAGGTTATGTATGGATGAATTTTATGCACATGTGTGTGTTGGGCATTAGTAGCTAATGGCATTCGGCATTGTTTAATTAAAATTAGAAATGAATGCTTGGAAAGTTAAATAGGTCACTCTAATGACCCAAATATGCTAAAAGCTAATATATGGACAAATGATACGAACGAATTGATTTTTGAAATGTATATGGTTGCCATATTATGTGTTTGATTGAGAAGTAATTTGTTTGATTTAGCTCAGAGCCTAGAGGATCAAAGTTGGATAAGGGAAAGGAAAAAAGTGATCGAAGAGCCGTCGTAATCGTTCGGGCAACTTCCGAGGTAATTTTAGTGTTTAAACGTTGAAGTAAAATTCAATTATAAAGGACATGATGAGTTGATTAGTAAGATATGATGTGGCATGATAGCTTCTAAGCTCAAATGGTAAGTTCTTAAGTGTTTGAGCTTGGGATTTAAGGGTAATTTGAAATAGCCTGCTTCGGACAGCAGCAGTAACGTGAATTTAGAAAATCACCATAAATTTATGGACTTGAATTAGAGGCTGAATGAGAACATGAAATTAAAGCTTAATGAGTCTAGTTTCTTATAAAAGAAACCGTGTAAGCAAAGGAATATTCTGATAATGAGATATTTAAAGTTGTGCGAGATGGTGTCAGAATGACTCCGAAATCCCCTGTTCTGTATTTAGAAAATCATTATAAACTGTACAAAAATGGTTATAAGATAAAATTATATGCTTAGACTCCTTAATGAGTCTAGTTTCAAATGAAATCAAATACAACACATTTTGAATTCTGTAAATGATAAATTTGATTCATAGTGAAGAGTGGTCAGATTAGTCAAACAGTGAAATAGGGGAAACTTTAAGAAAAATCTGGTATTGATTGGGCAAACCTAAAATTCTGGAAATTTAATGGATGGAAGATATACGAGTCTATATTCAGGAAAAATTAACGGAAAGTGATTTGGAGTTTTGTAGCTCCAGTCATAAATATTTAGTGACTATTGCTTAGGAAAACAGCTTCTGCTGAATTTGAGATTATGTTGTGAACCTTGATAAACTTGTTTTAGTTGCTCACAAGCTATTGATTAAACCATACTTGAATTCTAAATCGTGATATTGTAAGTTTATGAGTATTCGAATATGAAATGATAGTATGGCCTAATGGCCGATGTGATGAATGTGAAAGTGTATATATGTGATAATGCTAATGGCCGATGTGATGAATGTGAAAGTGTAAGGCCTAATGGCCGATGTGATGAATGTGAAAGTCTATATATGTGATAATGCGAATGGCCGATGTGATAAATGTGAAAGTGTATATATTGATATGCCTAATGGCCGATGTGATGAATGTGAAAGTGTATATATGTGATAAGGCCTAATGGCCGATGTGATGAATGTGAAAGTGTATATATTGATAATGCCTAATGGCCGATGTGATGAATGTGAAAGTGTAAGGCCTAATGGCCGATGTGATGAATGTGAAAATGTATATATGTGATAATGCCTAATGGCCGATGTGATGAATGTGAAAGTGTATATATGTGATAAGGCCTAATGGCTGATATGATGAATGTGAAAGTGTATATATGAATAAGGCCTAATGGCCGATGTGATGAATGTGAAAGTGTATATATATGTGGTAGGGCCTAATGGCAATGTGATGAATGTGAAAGTGTATATATATGTGATAGGGCCTAATGGCCGATGTGATGAATGTGATAAGTCCCGAAGGGCATTTGTGTCAGTACTCTATCCGGGTTAAAACCCCGCAGGCTTTATGCGAGAATATTATCACTGATTAATGTCCGTAAGCTTCGTGCTCGTACTATATCCGAGCTCTAAAGACCCGATGACTACGTGTGGGGATTTTGTCCGGGTAAGACCCGATAACTTCGTGTGGAGATTATGTCCGGATAAGACTTCGTAATAAGAATTGCTTATAAATATATTCAATGCGAAAGGTTAAACAGGTATGTACTCCAAGTTTATATGTGAGCTTGATTTGCACTAAATCATAAGGTAGTTATGTGACGCATACGAGAGCAATCTATGAGACTATTCCTATGATTATGTGACATCGGATCAGAGTGAGAGGTTATGTGAAATCATACGATATATCTATGTCACATGAGCTCACTTTATGTGAAAGTTTATCTGCCTATTGTATATGATGAGATGTGCATATTCGGTAAAGGGATGGTATTCCCGAAGGAAGAGTGAAATAAAAATACGAACAACTATGTTATAATTTGATTGTTATCTGTTGACACTGCTTAAAACTACTAAGCATTGTAATGCTTACTCCGTTTACTCTGTTTCCTCTGTTTTATAGATCTCATTGCGAAGCTACAGGCTCGGGGATCGTCAGCAACTAGTCACACTATCACTATCCACTGTTTGTACTGCTATGTTTGGATTATCTTATGGCATGTATAAAATAGACTAGTGGCGGAAGAATATTTTGGTTAATGTATATAGCCATGCGAAAATGGCTTATATATGTTTGAGCATAATGTTATAATCATTTGGTATGGAATGGTTAATCACTATCATAATTTGTGCTATTTATGCTAAAAGGGCTAGTTGAATCATGGAAACTATGAAATAGGTAAAGTCTACCTTAAAGGCAGATGCTGGAAGCAGCAGTGATGTAGATTTGGAAAATCACTAAAAATAGTAGGATTGGAATTAAATAATCAATAAATTATGTAAACGAACCTTGATGAATCTATTTTCATAGGAAAGTAACGAAACGATCATATGGACAGTATGTTAAGAGATATTCAGGTTCTCGTGAGACAGGTCCAGAACGGTTTCTGGATTCCCTGTTCCGACTTTGTAAATTCATTATAAATTAACCAGAGATAATTAGAAGTCATTCCATATGTGGATATATTCCCCTTCGAGTCTAGTTTCTATAGAAACAAACTACATCAGTAATGAAGCCCTGTACAGGGAGATATCCAAGTCGTAATGCACAAAGGTCAGTGTAGTCGATCCCTGTAACATGGGAGATTTTGACTAATAAACTGTACGAATTGGCCCAACCAAAAATTCTAGAAAAAATTATGTGGATGGGCATATGAGTCTAGCTTCAGGGAAAATTTACGGAACTGGATTTCGAGTTTCAGAACTCAAGATATGATTTTTAAAGCGACTAGTACGCAGATTGGCAGCTTGTCTGGGAAATTTTTTTTTAAGTGGTTTGAAGTCTGTTAACACCTCGTGTTCGACTCCGGCGACGGCCTCGGGTTCGGGGTGTTACACAAATTATGCAATATATACCATACTTTAAATGCTTTAATATTGTATGTATGGTAAGTACATATATAATTAATGTAATGTTGTACCATGTTTTTAATGCTTAAATTTTATTTTGAATTATGCTTGATTATTCCATGAGTATGTGATTGGTGCTAAGGATATTGAAATCGACATTACGAGCAAGCTCAACGGAAATGTGGTATTCGAAGAATCCCGTTTGAACCTTAGGAGTAGTTAGGATACAAGTGACATGTCACTAGAAGCTATGTGATCTGAGCTCATGAGTTGTGGTCTAAGTTCATGATATATGTGACACATGTTTTTGCATTCCAAGCACTGGTCTTGTATGTTCTACCGGTGGCTGGGTAGTCCGGCATGTTTTACGGATACCTGATAGCTTGTGTGAGCAGCCCGTGTAGTTACATCCTAACTGATAGCTTGTGTGAGTGGACTCGTTAATAGCTCGAAAGTGAGGAACATGTGATATGTGATATGAGGTAGCTTTGGCTATATATGGGGCACTTAGGTGCGAGATTTCGATGTATCTGATGGTATCCAAGTGTTCAACGGGCAGTCTAAGAGAAGCTCAATGGATAATCTCAATGAATATGTCAAAGACGAGAAAGTAAGTTATTTTGTACAAGTGGGCACAAGTTTGTACATCGAACCCATGAGAATGCCATGAGATATGATGATGAACTTGTGGTAAGAACGTATATGAGAAAGTTATGCTTATGGGACTTGATGACATTTATGAAACTTTGCCTTATGTTAATTGTATGATTTATGCTGCTTATTATTTGCATTGAACTTACTAAGCTTTAAAGCTTACCCCCTTTCCTTTCCTTTTCTTATAGTGTTGCCAAGCTAGCTTGGGGACTAGAGGACGTCAGAGTTTTTGGTCACACTATCAATTGAATATTTGGGTATAGCTAGTCTAAACATTTTGAGTATGGCATGTATAGGGACTTGGTCTTTTTGTTATGTGTCATATTGATTAGCCAAATGTGTTGGCCCTTGATGGTATTCTGATTCATTTTGAATATGGCCATGAGAAGTGGATCATATTGATTATTTGGGTTGTAACCCTAATTAATTATGCACGTATGCAAATGTGTTTATGCTTGTTGTGGTCGTTTGATGGATGTGTGATGAGATGTGGTTAATATGCAAATGTGTTTATGCTTGTTGTGGTCGTTTGATGGATGTGTGATGAGATGTGGTTAACATGCTAAAGATATGTGTTTGATGAGGCTTGTGATTGTTTGTGATAATGAGTGTGATAGATGGCAATAAATATGGTACAATGTATGACTCGGAAGTAGGATAGCAGAGATGATTATCCATGAAATTGTTGTGGAATACCTTGGGTAAACCTACTAACTTGAATATGTTATACATTGATTTATTAAGAACATAAAATGTCTTTGATTCATATGATAAATGTGCAATGTTGTATGCCATGAAGTGGGTAGTGTTTAAGGGTGGCAAATAACTTGGAAAATAGCCTAGAAATTGCCCACATGGTTGGACACACGGGCTAAGTCTAGACTGTGTGCAACACATGGTCTGCCCCATTGGCGTGTTGTTCGGCCGTGTGTCCCCTACACCCTAATTACGTGGGAACGATATCTGCCTCTAATTGAATTTGCGTATAATAACAGCTTTCAATCGAGCATCAAAATGGCACCTTACGAGGCTTTGTATGGTTGTAAATGTCTTACACCATTGTATTGGATTGAGATTAGTGAAAATAAGATACAGGGGGTCAATTTGATCAGAGAAACTGAGCAGAAAGTGAAAGTGATCCGTGAAAGTCTGAAAGTAGCATCAGATCGTCAGAAATCATACGCGGACTTGAAACATAAAGATATAGAGTTTCAAATTGCAGATAAAGTTTCTTGAAAGTCTCACCATGGAAGAAAATACTCAAATTTGGTCGTAAAGGCAAATTAAGTTTGAGATTCATTGGGCCGTATGAGATTATAGAATGTATTGGACCGGTTGCTTACAAATTATTGTTGCCACCTGAGTTAGAGAAGATTCACAATGTATTCCATGTTTTGATGCTTCGTAGATAACGATCTGACCCTTCACATGTGATTAGTCCATTTGAGATTGAGATTAAGTTCGATATGACGTATGAGGAAGAACCAATTTACATTCTAGCTCGTGAGATTAAAGAGTTGCGAAATAAGAAAATTTCGTTGGTTAAAGTACTGTGGCATAAACACAGAGTTGAGGAAGCAACGTGGGAGCCAGAGGATGCAATGAGAGAATGCTATCCAAACCCTTTCACCGGTAAGATTTTCAAGGAAGAAAATGTAACACCCCAAACCCGACCTAGAGTTATGGCCGAATCTGACGTGCCACATTGGAGTTGAAAACCTATGCTCCGTTTTAGTGTTTTAAAAACCATATATCTTGTTGAGTTAACAAAGTGAATGGAAGCTGGGCACCAGGTAGGTATCCAAGACAGAGGAGGTGAGCCATGAAGGCTGCTTAAATACCAAGCTCTTCAGTTGGATCCAATCCTAGACATGCCCACAACCATTGCCATACTTTGTTATATCGAGTTTAAATTTGTTTAAGTGGACCTCTTTGATAAATCAAATAATCGTGGTGTTGTGATATTTTGAAATCAAGTATCGTTTTGAAATCACGTCCTAAGTCTAGCCCATTTGAATAATTTATCAACCAGCTGTAAAGTTATTGAAAATAAAATAATCCCGAAAAGAAATAAAAGAAAAGTTTAAATGGCCTTATTAGAACCCAAGAATAAATAATAATTAAAGGAAATTTAAAGAAAACCAATGCTTAATTAAAAGCCCAAAGGCTATCACCGTGGCCACTCTGAATCCCCTCCGGCTCCAAGTCCCCACATCAAGGCTCACCTGCAAGGTTAAGGAAAGGGGGTGAGTTTGGAAACTCAGTGTGCAACAAGCCCCTTTCAGAGCCCAAATCAATATTAGCCTGCTGGGCCTTAGCCCAAGTCCAATCTCAATATGTATATACTGGGCCGTAGCCTTTTCATAAATCATATAACTGGGCTGAAGCCTTTTACTGTAAACGGTATGGCCCATAGGCCCATTTCAATATCACATGTATCGTCAATGAAAAAACAAATGAATGCAAGCCCATTTGGGGAGACTACTCGACCCACCATCCGCTACTCTCCACCCGTACCAACCAACACACCATGTGGGGAATAACTCATCCCACCCAACCATAACTCTCCACTGGCAGCATAGCTACTTTATCATATAACTGGAGGCCTAGCCTCTTTTAATAACTGGGGCAAAAGCCCTTTTGATAACTGGGGCATAAGCCCTTTTAATAACTGGGGCATAAGCCCTTTTTAATAACTGGGGCATAAGCCCTTTTGCACTTCCTCCATCCATATAAAAACCCAACCCAATGCATTTATGAATACATCATGTGCATATCATACATATCATGTGCATATCATACATGTCATGTGCATATCATACATACCATGTTTATCAGAATCCCATGTATTAAATTCATATATAAACCCTAGGGGTATAATGGTCATTTTTACCTAGGGGCAAAACGGTCATTTTCATGTTATAAGGATAATATTGTAATTTTATCAAAAATTAGGGTTTCCATGTTCATTAACGGTTACTAACAATTCATGTGTGTAAACAGTGATTCTGGCCCATTTTTAGCGAAATCGAGTTATTGGGCCTAAAACCCCTAATTGGCCCTACTTAGCCGATTTTGTCATCTAGGCCCATTTAGCCTATATTCCATAACAGTTTTATCAGTCTCGATGCACAATTTAACAGGTTTTTCTTTTCTACCAGTTTTTTTACAAATTGGCCCGAAAGCCCATTGGGCCCCACTTCGGCCCCTCGAGGCCCAACTTACTGTGAACGCCAAAAATCGTGATCTTACCATTTCCAATGTTCCCAATCATCATCTCAACGAATCTAACTAACTAATGAGCGTTCGCTTGCTCACAAGTCCTCATATGCCAGAATTTCGGCATTTCAGCTTTTCGGCATTTATCGCTTTAAGCTATGAAAAAGGGTTCGTTACACACCTGTTTTGATATATTCCTCGACGAGATCTCCTACACGATTTCTGCTATAATCAACCATTAATAAATCAGCTCACACTAATTGAACCAAACCAAGAACCATCTAATATTAACACTTACACATTCGGCCACCATCCATAATGGCCTTAGGCACCTTACCTTTGCCGAGATTTATGACGAGATCTAGCCACTCCAGTGATCCAAGCTAATCCAAATCGACACTACGCCTTGCTGCTCCTCCACTATAGAAACCATAAAAATATTAAAAGAAGAACCCCGTAAAGTCTATACCCATATTCGGCCACCTCCCTAAACTATAGGGGTTTCGGCTTTTCTTAACCTCCATAATACCGATTGATTAAAGCTACGAGCACTTACCAAGGTTCACCTACCCAAACGGTTCCAATCCAGTGTCAACTCCGATTCAACACAGTCTCAGCTTCAAAACACTAGCAAAAATCTCACCACAAGGATCCTAAGAATCGGCCACCAAGTTACCCAAGGATGCTGTGCTTTCGACTTTTAGATCACTGAAGAAGAAGTGGTTATGGACCAAAAAGGGTGTTGACAAAAGAGTTGAAAGGCTTCTGACATAACATGAATCGGCTAAAAGAAAAAAAGAACAAGTGTATACCTTTATGGAGAAACCGACTTCCTTTGCCTCATTCGGGATTTGGCTTGTTGCTATTCGGTTAGCAATGAAAAGAAGGATGAGTTCGGCTTTTACTATAAATGAAAGAGAGGAAGAATGGGGGTAAAGAGTTTATGGACGAAATAATGGAAGAGAAAATAGAGGAATTTCTTAAGAAAAATAGGCACAAGTGGTAAGAAAGAAAGAAAACAAAAGAGGAAAATGCCACCTTAAAACCCAATAGCCGAATTTACACTAACCTTCCCCCTTGGCCGGCCATCACTTCCCCCATTTCAAATCTCCTAAAATCTCTCCTAGATACACTCCCCCTTATCTCTCCCTCATCCCTAAAATCTCTCCCCTTATCAGTCCTTAATCCATGCACTTGACTAATTCAAACTCCTCCAATAGAATCCACCTGGGTTCCATCACTTACCCTTCCTGCTCACAAAAATAAATAACCTTATTTGCCAACACAGGGAATCGATCCCATGTCTTCCCCTATGCTCCACATGCCACCTTTTTAGGAGCTTAGTGGCGTCACCCTTGCCACTTTACTACAGCTCTTTTTGTGATACATTTCTCCCACAACTTTACATAAGGTCACCTAGCCAGAACCCCTAACTCTTAAGTCCAAATTTTGAAAATTCTACCGGGTTTTGGCCAACACATGGGCCTTCCATAAGCCCATTTACATACTCAAATTATGAATTCCATAATCACATACCAAATTTTAGAAACTTACTTAAAATATCAAGAATCGCGAAAAACCCGAAAATCAGGATGTTACAGAAAATCCCTAAGAGGGGGAGAGTTGTAACAACCAGATTTAGACCCTAATCGGAACGGCGGTTTTGGGACCACGAAACCTAGTCAAAAAATATTTTAAAATCATTTTCTGTGTTTATTATGTGTGAAGTTATATGCGCTAAATTTTCGTGTTTTAATTTTACTGTTTGGATGTTGATTTAATAAAAAAGGCTTAATCGCGTAAAATGAAAAGTTAATAATTAAATGTGAAAGTATCAAATTGAACTTGTCTTTCTAATATGAAGTGTTTATAATGCAATTAAGCCATAATTATTAATGATGGATGGCTATGACTTTGTTTTATAATGATTTTGTATTATTAAATAAAGGTTAGTTGTGTAATTAAATTAATAATATATGTTAAATAAAACATAAAAAATATAATAAACACATGCACTCATCTTTTCCACCATAACCTAATGCTAAAAGAAAAGAGAAAGAATAAGCTTTGAAAGTTTTGACCATTTGGTAGCATAATTAAGGTATGTAACTAGCTCAGTTTTTTATAATTTTTACGTTTTTGAGATCATTGCTTCGAGTACTGCAAAACCCATGCTTGAATTTTTTATTTTGATGAGTATTTTGAGTTGTGCCATTGTTGAGAGCTTGTGATTTTTATTATTTGATGATAAAATATGAAAGATATGTTTTAGATTAACATGTTTTGTATAGTAGTTTTTGATGATTTTGAGTAATTAGGACTAAATTGCAAAAATAATAATTTGAGGGACTAAAATGTGAAATAAATGAAATATATGGACTTGTATGAGTATGGGTAAAATTTGACCCAACATGGTGTAATTAAATTTTGTATATTTTGTGTTTTGTGCAATAGGGACTAAATTGTAAAAAATATGAAATATTAGGGGTGAAAGGGTAATTTACCCATTTGTGTGTTTTTGGATGAATTTGATTGAATATTTGATTTAATAAGTTTAATTTATATTAATTTAGATCAAGAAAAGAGAAAATCAGATTTAGATCGGGGGAAAACTAAAGTTGTCGACTAGCCAATCCGTTCTGATTTGTCATTGTCCGAGGTAAGTTTATAAGCAAATAGACGTGTTTAATTGTAGTTAAATGCTAAATATATATGCTCTTATGAAATGTTAGAATTTATATTTGTTATAGCCAAATATGAAAAGGCTTGGTTATTACATTTCTGAATTCGTTTCGATCGAGTTACGATGTCCGAAAGCCCTGTATGAACCTTAGGAATAGTTAGGATACATATGTCATGACATAGGATTCCGATATATGTGTGAGAGTAAGACCATGCATCGATATGTGATTCTGATATATGTGTGTGAGTAAGACCTTGTCTGGGACAGTGGCATCGAAATGTGATTACAAGTAAGACCATGTTTGGGACGTTGGCATTGTTGATATGTGTGATTATCCGAGTGTCCTATCCAATTCCAAATGGTTCATCGGGCAAACCTAAATTGTGATCAAATGTATAAAATGAGCTAAATGGACAGGTATGGGTTAGTTTGTTGTCTAATTGAAATATGGTAAGTATATGACTTGAAACTTGTTACAAATTATGTAAAATGCAAATGTGGATTTCATGTGAATTTAGTATGAATATTCGGCCTTTGATAAAAATATATATATGTAAATATGACTATGTAACAGCCCAAAATTGACCCTAGTCGGGAAGTGGTTTCGGGACCACAAAACCGAGTCATAAAAATAATTAATTTCCATATTCTATGCTTATTATGTGTGTACATGAGTATGTGGAAGTTTCATTCTCCAATTTTGCCAATTGCATGAGAAATTATTAAATAGGGATCGATATGAGACATGGTGAAAATATGATAGGCTAATTTAAAATGGTCTATTAATGCATGTTGTGAAAATGATGGGTTTGCATGTCAAATTACCCAAAATTTGAGCTAGTGGTTGGCCATGCTATGGGTGGAAACATGTTGGGAACATGTTGGCCTAGTGAGGTATGTAGGAAAAAATAAAATAAGGAATATGGGTAATAAAGAAAGGAAAAACAAAAAAATGAGTGGTTGTTTCCCCCCCCATTGCTGTGAGCTAAAGAAAGGAAAAGAAAAATTTTGTTCATCCTTTTTCATCCTCTTTTGACCGAAAATTCTAAGGGAGGAGGAAGGAGTTCTTGCTTCATGTTTGGTTTGGAAGAGAATTAGGAGGAAGTTTGGCCATGCATGTAACTAGATTGAGGTATGTTTGATATTATTCTTTGAGATTCATGTATATTTTAAGTTGTAAGTTTGAAATCTACCTAGCCATGGTTCAAACTTTGTTAAATGATGGAGATGATATTCGGCCATGCATGTTACATTCTTGGTTGGTATTTTGATGTTTGATGTTGTGGTGATGAGGCATGAAGATGAGTTAAGATTCGGCCTAGGTGGAGTTTGTGTTAATGCCATTGCATGCTAAAATTGAAGCTTGTTAATGATGCATGTGATGGTGGATTGATGATTCTTGAATCTCTTTTTTTTTAGCATTTTTGAGTGAGCACATATGTGCATTGGTTGCTAGATGGGGAAGAATCGGCTAGCAAGTTGTGTGCTAAGGCCGAATATAATTTTTGTAGGTTAATGAGTAATGCATGTGCTAAATTGATGGAAAGGGAGAGGATGCTTTACTAGTGTATAAATGATATAAAGATTTTAGAAATTATTTTTTGGTTAGGTGTATGTATGATTAGGTATATTCGGCCATATGAGTAAATATATAGATGATATTAAAATTGATTATGTATAATGGGCCATATAGGGTACACATTGTGATATTAACTTTGATTCTCTATAATTGATCAAGTGGGTGATTAGTAAGGGTGATTGCCGAATATACTAACATACATATGCATGTGTAATTGGATTGTAAATATTTAGCAAGGCGGTTAAACTAGTTGATTTATTGATTAAGCTCAAGGAGTTAAAGGAGGAGAATCGAGCAAAGGCAAAAAAAAGATCATCGAGTAGCCGAGTTGGAACCATCTTACCCAACACAAGTAAGTCATTAAGCATATCTTTGGTATTGATTAAAGGATCGTAATACCTACACCATTGTGTTTAATGAGATGAAATGTATACAAATGAATATGTAAGTAGAGATGAAATTTGTCGAATGTAAAAAGGAAGTGAAGCCTATTGAGTGGCTGGTTTTCGGCACTAAGTGTGCGGGCAATAAGTGTTCACGGTCATGAGATTGGCACTAAGTGTGCGGGTTTAAATTGTACAGCACTAAGTGTGCGAGTTTAAAGTACATGGCACTAAGTGTGCGCGGTTGATTATTAAGCACTATGTGTGCGAACCCAATATATATTTTCTATAAATTATTTACATTAAGGGTGCGACTTTACCGAGTCGATTTTGGACAGCGGAAAAGGTAAGTGTGCGAACTTGAAATGCATGGCACTAAGTGTGTGAGTTTAAAGTGCATGGCACTAAGTGTGCGCGGTTGATTATTGAGCACTATGTGTGCGAACCCAATATATATTTTCTATAAATTATTTACATTAAGGGTGCGACTTTACCGAGTCGATTTTGGACAGCGGAAAAGGTAAGTGTGCGAACTTGAAATGCATGGCACTAAGTGTGTGAGTTTAAAGTACATGGCACTAAGTGTGCGCGGTTGATTATTAAGCACTATGTGTGCGAACTCAATATATATTTTCTATAAATTATTTACATGAAGGGTGCGACTTTACCGAGTCAATTTTGGACAGCGGAAAAGGTAAGTACCTTGAGTTCATGGCTAATAGGCGCTATGTTTATATTTGGAGTTGAGCTTGGTAAGTTTTGAACCTATGTGACGATTATAGTTGAAGTCACGTACATAAGGTTCATTGTGGAATAGGTGAAAGTTCGTTTAATTGTATGATTATAACGAAAATAAAATGATGTATGAAAGGCCAATGTAGGACTTGGTATGAGATTGAACCATAGGGTTTAAGGAACTATGGTATAGTTTGGTATGGATGGAGTACTTAACCTCATTTCATTGTTTCCTGTTGTGATAATTTTATTAATGGATGGTTGTGGAATGCTTATGGCTTACTGAGTTATATACTCATTCGGTGTTTGCTTGTCACCTATTCTAGGTTTCTTGGACTCGTCTCTTTTTGCGTGATCGTGCCTTCGTCGAAGTCATCACACCGGCTAGCAACCTTTGGTATTTTCTTCTTAGTTGGTCTAAGAGAACATTTCGGCATGTATAGGCTAATATGTTTTGTTGAAATTTGGTATGTAAACTTTTAGCCATGCGAAAATGGCATAATGTTCGGTTGAATTTGGTTCTAATGTTGGGTCGTAAGTCTTGGTAATACGATTTTTATGCCATATGTCATGGTTGATTATTTTGGTGTTAAAATTCATGATATGGCAATAGTGTAGTAGGGGGATGTTTGACAATGATTAGCCTTTGGCATGGCTAGTCATGATCATAATTTGTGATATGTATGACGAATCACTAGTTAGATCAAGGAGAAATCACGAAATGGGCATAGTTGCTTTCATAACAGATGCTGGCAGCAGCAGTGATGTGAGATTGAAAAATCACTAAAAATAGTAGGAGTGGGATTAATTGATGAATAAATTATGTATTCGAAGATCGATGAGTCTATTTTCATATAGAAGCAACGAAAAGATCATATGAACAGTATGTTAAGAGATATGCAGGTTCTCGTGAGACAGGGCCAGAACGGTTTCTGGATTCTCTGTTCCGACTTTGGAAATTCATTATAAATTAACCAGAGACAATTAGAAGTCATACCATATATGGATAGATTTCTCTCTGAGTCTAGTTTCTATAGAAACAAACGGCATCAGTATTGAAGCTCTGTGCAGGGAGATATCCAGGTCGTAATGCGCAAAGGTCAGTGTAGTCGATCCCTGTAACATGGGAGACTTTGACTAATAAACTGTACTAATTGGCCCGACCAAAAATTCTAGAAAAAAATATGTAGATGGGCATATGAGTCTAGTTTCAGGGAAAAATCACGAAACTGATTTTCGAGTTGTGAAACTCAAGATATGATTTTTAAAGCGACTAGTACGCAGATTGGCAGTGTCTGAGAAATATTTTTATAAAGGGTTTAAAGTCTGCTAACACCTCGTGTTTGACTCCGGTGTCGGTCTCGGGTTCGGGGTGTTACAGACTATGCATATTCGGCCAAATAAGAGGTACATGTTCATAATGTTTTATTATGATTTTCGAGCTTAGTTTTATGAATATATGTATAAATGATTAAATAATGACTTCATAGCTTTGAAAGTTGAATGGCATTAGTTTAATTTTGCTTATGGGAGTATTCGACCAAGATATGGAATGTGTATGAAAATGTATTAAATATGTACTAGTAATTTAAGGTTAAGCTTGTATCGTTAAAACAATTTGGTTTAGTTTAAAATGAGACATTTATGTCATTATGCTATTTATTTGCTTATGACGTACTAATTTAAGTTAGCTTACTTTGTGTATTTATGTTTACCTCTATTTTATAGATTTTGGATTCAAGTTACGAGCTCGGGGATCATTAGTAAAGTCTTTCACACTATCGACTGCCTTCAGTATTTTATAAACTAAATTTTTGAACCTATAGCATGTATTGGCAGGATTATATTTTGGGATATTGGATTTTGGTTTATGTATAAATCTAAGCCATGCGAAAATGGCTTGATTTCTATGCTTAAATTTTTGTTATGTTTGTTCATGGTTTATGTTCATTTGGTTAAAGTGCTTCATGCTATGAATGAATGGTATTTATGTGATGCTTGGTTTATAATATGATTTGGTAAGAGATAAATGTATATGGTTTATAACTACTACTATTAAGAAAAAAAGATTGACATATAGATGCAAGGTTGACGAATGTGTTTGATTTGTGGATTGTTTATGTAAATAGGTATTCGACTAGGTGATAATATATGAGTGATGGATATGAATTAGTTGTGATTCGGTAATTATAATCTTTTAAGATCATGAATGGTTTGATATTTAATTTGGCTTAATGTGTAAAGAATGTTTATATTGGAAATGTTATGTAATGAAGTTATCAAGGATGTTCGGACATATACATGTGAATATATATATTGATAGTTTAATTAAATAGTTAAAGGTCTATATCAAATTAGTTGAGTAATCTATGTGAAATTTTGGTTGGATTTATGTTATATGGAATTTTGCTCATTTTGGTTAGGTTAAAGTGCTTGAAAAATAGTTTATGCTAGTCAAGTGAATAATAAAATATATATTCTGGATATGATGCATATGAAATTCGGTCATTTGGTATGCTTAGTTGTAGTTGTATAATATTATTATATAACCATAAAGTATAATTTAATTCAAGTTGAAATGTGTATGTGAAAAGTATATGTTCGTATACATATATAGTGCATTGATATTATTCTAGAAGATTAAATGTTATATTTAAAAGTCAATAAATTCGGTTTATGATGATTAATATTAAGTATGACTTGAATTAATAAAGTTAGTCAATATAGTACACAAATATGTGCACATAATTTATGATTGATATGCATAGATTTGGACGTAGTGATATGCGCATGATTGAAGTATAAATTAAAATGCTAATTTTTATTAAGTGTTCAAATATTATTACATGGTAAATATATGTTTTGAGTGATGTATGATTAAACTAATAGTGGTATGAATTTGGAACATAGCTAGTGATAATTAAATAAGATATATGATTGACATGAGACATGTTATGATATGATTCGTAATGAATTTTGAAATTAGTTACATGTGTTAACATTTGGTCGATTTAAAAAGTTGAGCAAGTATATGCAAATTAAAAAAATGTATCTCGTCCGATAATACCTCAAAACTCTATTTCGACGACGAATATGGGTTAGGGGTGTTACAGACTCATACCATTTTCTCAAATATCTCTCCGCAGTCATAGACATTACTACTACAGGCAGGTTACCCGATTCACTCTGTTCAACCCAGAGGACATCCCCATTTTCACATTTCAACTCGATGACTTTTCTTCCACAGCCCACTACAATACTATGAGAAGTCAACCAATCCATCCCAAGGATCACATCAAATTCATTAAACGGCAATAACATCAAGTTAGCCAGGAAACAGTGACCTCTAATTGTCAAAGGGAAATGTTTACACACTTGGTCAACTAGCACATGTCCGCCTAAAGGGTTGGACACTTTTGTCACAAATTCAGTGGATTCTACTAACATGTTCATACGAGGCATTAATTCCATACAAATATAAGAGTAGGTAGACCCCGTATCGATTAAAGAAACAATAGGTATATCATGGATAAAAAAGGTACCCGTGATCATGTCGGGAGACTCTGCCTTATCACAGGCACGTATAGCATAAGTTCTTGTAGGCACTCTGCCATCGGACCTTACTGCAGCATCCCTTGGTGCACCTTTACTGTTAGCCCCATTGCTCAGGTTCTTCTATGGTTTACCCCTCGCTAGAGTACTACTAGCTCTCACATTTTGCTTTTTCTCTTTCTCGTCTAACTCAGGGCAGTCTCAGATAAAGTGGTCCAAAGATCAAAATTTGAAGCAACCTCTTTCATTCCTTCGGCACTCACAAAAATGACGTCTACCACACTGTGAACACTCTAGCCTACCGACACTTGCGATAGAAGTGGTCTGGCCTTTAGAAGCCGTGTTCTGCTGATTCTTTCTCTTATTTGAGAACCCTACCAAAGTATTTGATCGAGTAGTGAACTCCTTCGATCTCTTGGATGAGTTTTGATGTGATTTTCCCATCTGTCTTTTCCTTGAGTCTCAGGACTCGATATCAGCTCTTCTCTTCTCTTTGGCCAATTCCTCGGCCTTACAAGCACCACAAACTCTCATAGTTCCAAGATGCCAACCAATAATCGGATGTCTTCATTTAATTTGTCCTCAAATCTTTTGCAGATGATGGCTTCAGTAGATACACACTCCCTAGCGTACTTGTTGAGCCTCACAAATTCACGCTCATACTCTGTTACTGTTATTTAGCCTTGCTTGAATTCTAGAAATTCCTTCCTCTTCTGATCTATAATTCTTTGACTAATGTACTTCTTTCGGAATTCTTCCTAAAAGAATCCCCAAGTTACTCACTCTCTCGGTATGATAGACACGAGAGTGTTCCACCATTGATACGTCGAATCTCGCAGGAGTGACACTATGCACTTCATACACTCCTCCTGCGCGCACGATAATTTATCGAATACCCTGATGGTATTCTCTAACCAAAACTCGGCCCTTTTTGGGTCATCATTGATATTTGCCCAAAATTCTTCGGCCCCATGTTTACAGATTCTGTCCACAGGAGGTTTCTCTCTCCTAGCCATCTCTGCTCTTTGAAGAGCTATATAAACGGGTGGAGGAATTGGGGGACGTGGGGGGGGGGTGGAGTGTTCGGATTCGCATGAACAAACTCTGAATGGAGGTAAGCTTATCTAGCCCCTCTGCCCTGACTCAATGTCACGGGCCCACTATCTACTGGCGTGGTCCCTTCAGCGGGAATTAGCGTATTAATTTCCACGTCATCCACCGTAGCTACATTAGGATCCATTTACTATATAAAACACAATTTATAATCGTCAAGAGTCGTCACACTATCAATAAAAAACTATGGCATGTATAGCTAGACTCGTACTCATGCTAGGTTAGTCCTAGGACAGACTAAACTATAGCTCTGATACCACTAAATGTAATACCCCACACACGTACCCTATGTCGGGACAGAATGCAAGGTGTTACTTAACTTGAAGACATACATTCACATGTTTTCGAGTACTAAGAATTGGTCAAATTTAAAAATTTTCCAAACTTTACCATAAACTCCTTAACATGGGCCTACGAGGCCCAAAACATTCATTTGAGACCATTCGGACCGATTCGGGTCATTTAAAGAACTTTCAAAAGTAACACGTGACACAGGGGAACATGCGCGTGTGAGAAAGGCAACACGCCTGGTCATGCTGATGGCCCGTGTGGTTCACATGGCCTAAGTATTTAGGGACACGCTCGTGTCCGTTACCCATTTGGAATTAATTTCCACTTCGAACCTACAGGGGTTTTCACACGGCCTGGCACACGCCCGTGTCCCTCACATGGCCATGACACGCTCGGGTCCTAGCTCGTGTGCAACTGGACATTCTGTTTTTGACGTCAGCAATTCTTAAGGGCCACACGGCCAAGGCACACACCGTGTGCTAGGCCGTGTCCTTCACACGGCTGAGACACACAGCCGTGTCTCTGCCCATGTGTTTACTACCATGCATACTGACTTGAAATTTTTACGTGCAGGGGACACATGACCGAACAACATGCCCATGGGGCTAGCCGTGTGTCACGCATGACCTAGACACACGCCCCTGTTTCTACCCGTGTGGATAACATAGGGCTATTTACCAAGCCCTTTGCCACCCTGAAACACAAAATAACAACATCCAGCATGCTAAAGATCATCATAATATGATTCCTCAATCCAACAATCACATATAAGGACTTTACACAATTCATATTTACAAAAAAAAAACCAACAAATTACCCCTTCATGAAATAACTTCTTGTATTCATATAACAACTTTCAACTTTAGCCATTTCCATGGCCTTAACAAAATGAATCAAATGCTAGAGTAAGCCAACACATTTGGCTAATTAACAATGACACAAAACTCAAAAGGTAAGGTCCTATACATGCCATAATCAAAATAAAAGATCTAACTATACCGAGTGCTTCGAATGATAGTGTGAATGGCTTCTTCGACGTAGGCGATGATCCTTAAGCTTCTTTGGCGGCACTATAAGAAAATGGAAAGGAAAATAGGGTAAGCATAGAGCTTAGTAAGTCGTATGAAAATAAATATAACGACACTTTACCATTCATCATCATGCTCATAACACTAAAATAGGTGTAAGCACAATTTACTCATCACTGTCCAACACAATTCACGTAGCATATACTAAGTTCACATCTCATGCATTTCATTTAGGTACCTGTATCACTCACAACATGGTTATACTTTTGTCATTTAACTTAAACTACAACCCTCACTGTTCAACCATTTGAAATACTATCGGATAATCACTAAGCCACAAACATAGGGTATAATGCCGATGTCATGTCCTAGACATGGTCTTACATTGGCTCTTACGTTAAGTCAATTCCATGTCCCAGGCATGGTCTTACACTAACACATCATGTAGCCGATGCATGTTTCAGACATGTTTTACACTGGCTTACATCTCAAGGCCGATGCTTGTCCCATACATGTCTTACACTATCTCTCGTCTCAATGCCGATGCCATATCCCAGACATGGTCTTACACTGGCTCTCATAATGTGGCTGATGCATGTCCCAGACATGTCTTACACTAGTACACATATTACCCAAATGTCTTGGCATGAACATCTGATTTATTTCCTAAGGTTTGAACGGGCGTCCACTATCTCAATATTTATCATGCATAATTATTCCTACAAACAAGCAATTTATGCTATATCAATTCAAATACATATAATAACAATGTCGTTGTATTATTTACATACAACTTACCTTGGATTACAAAATGTAGTCGACTTGCTCGACTTAGTCCACTTGCTTCATTTATCCCGGTTTAGGCTCGAATTTTGTAAATCTTGGTCTAAAATGATAAAAATTCATGAATTTAATCATTTTATTAACCTAGATACTCAAAAATATAAAATTGGGCAAAATGACAATTTTGCCTTAGACTTTTACAAAATAACCATTTTACCCCTAAGCCCGAAAATTGATTTTTTATCGAATTTCTTTATATCTTAGGCCTAGTCGAACCCTTTTTACTCTTATAGTAAGCCAACAATTCTATTATTTCTCACATTTATCATCTAATTTTCAACTTATGCAAAATGGTCCCTAGTTAGGGTTTCCATGAAAACTACTTCACAAAACTTGTTTATTACATAACAATTATAGCACCCCAAACCCGCCCTAGACGTTATGGTCGAATCTCAGTGTCACATTGAAGTGTTTTTTGAAACCATAATTTCATTGGAAAGCCCGTTATATATTAAAACCTTATTATATCATTAACGAAAATTTGTAAATCATATTAGATTGTTATTACACTTTAAAATTATGTTTGTTGTGGAAGCTTTAAAATTATATTAAGAAGATGTGGTGTTTTTGAAAAATAGTTATCTTTTGAAAACACGTCTTCTTCCTACAACTAGCAGTTTATATCAAAGCAAGTAAAAATCCCAAATTAAAAGTTAAAACCTTAGAAAGGACTTATTACATAAATAAATACCCAATTTGAAATTTAATAGTAAATAAAAGGCAAATACAAAGCAGGAGCAGTAGTGTGGCCACCTCCGAATCCCTCGCAGCACCAATCCGTCTAAGGCTGGGGATTTCCTGTACAGATAAACAGAGGGGTGAGTTTACTAAAACTCAGTGTGTAATCCGCTAACAAACAAGCAGTCAATCATTCAATAGATAGATGCAGTTTGGGCCTGAGCCCGTTACAGTATTAGTATCAATGTGGGCCTTAGCCCATTACAGTAATAGTATCAGTGCAGTAATGCAATCATAAATCCTACCCAATCCAGCCTCTACACACCACTCCGTCCCTCCAAAATACCATGTGGGAATAAAATTGACCCACCCAGCCAAACACACCAAGATTAGCACCAGTTGCGACACTAAATAGTATTGCAGCAAAGCTGCCAGTAATATGAATGGCTTAAAGCCATTAGTAGGTCCACAGTCATCTTGGGCGACCCGTGCAACCTTAGGTCTACAGTCGTCTTGGACGACCCGTGCGACCATATCAGTACAGTACACTTCCTCCAAAATAATAATCCCAACCCCATGCAACATGTCGTGCATCGTATCATAATATCTTACATGGATGCAACATACATATAACGTGTCATGCTCAAAGACAGTCATACACATCATAGGGCAAATTAGTCATTTTACCTTATAGGGGTATTACAGTCATTTTACCTTATAGGGGTTTTTTGGCCATTTTACCTTATAGGGGTATTTTGATTATTTTACCCTCTAGAGGTATTTTGGTCATCATTTCGACCCAACATGGCCCAAAATGGCCTAAGCCCATGAGATCGCCCATGGTGGCCTCTCGTAATCCAGTATCCATGTTTATACGTTTGGGGTTACCACACGAGTGATCGCACGCCCATGTGGCATCAACGGTCCTATTTTTTAGTTTTTGCCGATTTACAGTTAAGATAGTGATTACACACCTGATTGCGAAAAGGCACAGAAGCCAACGGACACCAACCTATATTGAATCAATCACTCTATCAGTCCTTTAATCAATAGGGTTAATCACCCTCTTTTAACACTTAATCCTAAAATAATATTGATACTTGCCTTACTTGAACAAGAGTGATTTAGCCCCCCTAAAGCACTGACCAAGATTACCTAACGATCCTTGGCAAAAATCTGTATTACAACCCACTCTCGTTAACCATTACCAAAAGCGTAAAATAACCTGAACCAAGCGATTAACCATTTATCGAAACAAAGCGCTAAGAATGATGGATAACAGTAATTGGCCTACAAAGGCACCCCTTTAACCTGAATCAAGAAGTGGTACAACCACTCCTAGCAGTGCCAGCAGAAAAAAGAAAATGTTAATAGGGAGATTATATCAACTGAAGAAAGGAAAGGGAAGAAAACAGCCGTGAACCCAAATAGACATGGTGGCTTACCTTAATTAACTACAGAAAGAGGTTCGGCTACAAGAGAATCTGGCAAGGACAAATCGATGAAACCCAAAAAATAGAGAGGGAAAGCAACAAGAGTATTCGACCAATGCACCAAAAAGAAATGGTGAGGGCTCAAAACAGATAGAGAAGGCTAGCGAAGATTCGGCACTAAGAGACAGTAGTATTCAGCCTAAAAGAGCAATATGAAAAGAGGATTGAGTAAATGGAGAGAGAGCAGAAAAGAGAAGAAAAGAAAATCGATAGAGAGTGGATTGGAGGAAAAAGTAAAGTCGAAGGCAAAAAAAAATCGAAAGCCCCAAGTCTCTAATAGTATTCGGTATAGTAGCAAAGGGAACAAAGAATGTTGACAAAACCGAACTGGAGAGGAAAAAATGAAAATGAGGAGCTAACACACCCCTACCAAAATTTGAGTCCAAGATAGTTCCAATTTCAGTTCAAACTCTAAACAAGCCTTAAGACTCTCCACAATATCCTCCCAAAATTTGGCGAACACTCCCACCCCTTTCATCCACTTTTCAAAATCCTCCTCGAATCACTCCAACTTCTCACCTATCAGACTTTTAATGCAACACAAACACTAGCCGTCCAAAGACTCGAACTTCAGGCCTCAAACATTAGTAACACGCCAGTTACCCCCTTTGCCAACAGGCTCCTTATGTCATGTTTTACCCACAATAATTTAAAAACCTACTATACAGAACCAAGGGTTTTATACACTTAAAATAATTTTTTTTTACTAAAGCCTAGGTTTGAACCCAGGACTTCCCACACTTCTTAGGACATATAACCACTCAAGCAGTCAATTATTTGTGTCATTTTCCTACACAACTAAACATTTATGTGTAGCCTCCTAACGGTTCCCATGCTCAAGACCTAATACTTTTAGGCCCAAAATTCGGGGCTTTACATCAATAACTCATATTCCTCCATAAAATTTTAGAAAACAACATGTTTACTATCATGGAAAGATCCTAAAATTTCAACCACTTTGCAAAATAGTCCCTTCATTTGAAAGCTCATGCTGCAAGGGGTCCAAAAATACAAAAATCATCAAGAAAAACTATCAAAATCACTTGTGAAGATAAAGAGTGGCTAAAAATTTTCAAGCTTCTAAACCCTATTTTTGTTGGTAAATTTTGGTGGTGAAGAAGGTGTGAAAAGGATGACACCCTTTTTTCTTTATTTTATTTCATTTTGGTCAAATAAGCTACCAAATTTCTATCTAATTTTGATTTTCTCCATATTTTGTCTCCTATGGCCGGCCATCACCTATCCAAGGGTCTATTTGCCCTTTAAATACCCCCAATTTATGTTTCATGGCAATTTAACACCCTTAGCTATCAATTCAAGACTTTTGAACTTTATGCGATTTAGTCCTTTTTCGCGATTAAGCTCACAAACGCTAAAATTACTTCACCAAAAATTTCATGCACTCATGTAATAATGCCACAACACAAAATAAGTTTCAAAAATAATTTCTCTGACCTCAGGTCGGTAGTCCCAAAACCACTATTCCGATTAGGACCAAAATTCAGCTGTTACACTGACTAATTACGAGCTTCTGCGTCTTTGTAATTTGCAGTGTTTGGTGTGCATTCTTGAATTTTCATTATGATTTCGTGTTTGGGATGTGGAGAGAAGGAAGTCTGATCTAATTTGGTTGTTTCAACTACAATACGTCTATATAGCGGTTTACTGCACAGTACGATACTTCTGGCAGCTCAGCTGCATACTATATTTACGTTGCTTTGCTCCATATTTGTGGTGTGTAGGGTTTGATGAGCCTTTCAAGGTCCTATGTGGTGTGCAGGGCTGGTTGAGCTTCTTAAATCTAATTTGCGGTGTAAATGGGGGACGAAGAGGTGTTTAGTTGGACGAGTGGGTTTCTTGTTGATGCATTTGTTCTGCATTTTTGTCTGTCTATCTGATTATAAGATTAACAATATATAGATCATATTATTCAGTACTGACATGTCTGTTCTGGTTGTGATGATTATTTGGATATCGTATTTCCATTGTGATATTTTTGATCTTGGCATTTATTTTTTTATTTTTTTTCGTAGTTCCGATGTCACACTGAGCTTGTGTAGTTCACGCCCTCTCAGTTTATCCCTTTGTAGGTACTCTCATTTTCTGTTTCTATAGCTGGACTTGGTGTTCAGAGGTCTTGGAAGTGTCACCTTTTTAAAATTGGTTAATAAAGTGTTTTCTGTAAATTTGAGTTTTATTTAAATAGTTTTGGACTGTAAGTTTTATTTTAAATACCGTGGTATGAAATTTAGTGTTAAATGCAAGTAGACATTATTTGAATTGTACAACTGTATTTTGAGATGTCGGGATTTTTATGTCTTGTGATATTGATGCAAATATGCTTAGTGGTTAGTTGATTATATGGCCAAATAGAGTATATGGTTATATATGTTTACATGTTGTCATTTGAGGTGCCTAATGGTATATTGGTTGTATGTGATAATACCATATGTATAAAGCTAGATTTTGCATGATTTTGGTGTCTTTTTATGGCTTGTATACATATGCATTTTTTATTGTAGATACATGCCTTGTTGGGTGAGAAAAATGGCTTGTAAAATGGCTTATTTTCATCCACACGGGTGTGTTCCTCATCCGTGACACACGGCCAGGCGACATGACCATGTGTCCTTTATAGCTTTCAAAGGGTTGCAAGTCAGGTTGTTATACGGCCTAGCACATAGCCTGGTACGTAGGCATGTGGGGTTATTTTGAAGGGTACACAGCCTGGCACATAGGCGTGTGGCTTGGTCGTGTGACCCAAGTCAGTGAGTTATGTGGGCATGGACACAAGCTGGGACACGACCCTGTGTCTCTACTTCAAATGCCCATATAGACTGAGGCACGGGCGTGTCACTTGGCCGTGTGAGTCACACGGCTATGTGACCCCTGTAATGTTGAAAATTTTCAATATTTTCTGAAAAATTCTCTAAGCTTCGATTTAGTCCCGACTTATTTTTAACATTTATTTAGGGCCTCAAGAGCTCGTATAAAGGACAATATGTATGTTTTGAATTGATTTTAGTGTGCTTAATGATATGATTTGAAAATTTTGAAAATTATGTTTGTTTAATTTGAAAACTCTGGTAATGCTCCGTAATCGTGTTCTGGGGACGGATATGGGTTAAGGGTGTGACATTTATTGTTATCAGAGCTACGGTTTAGTCGATTCTCGGACTGAACGTAACATGTACGAGTCTAGATATACATGCCATTATATAACCTGTAATAGTGTGATAACTCCTGACCATTTAAAAACATTTTTTCTTATAGCAATGACATCCAACCGAGCTTACTCCGATGAAGTAGAAAGTAGCGTGCAAGCCTCCATTTATGGAGCAGCGTCAAGTGGTTCGAAGCCCGTAAATGAGGGCCTAGGAGGGGAAGCTAAGGAAGCTTTCTTTCAAGTGACGAGTGAGTGGTTTACCAAGTTCGTTCAAATGAACCCGGCTACTCAATGGCCTCTACCCCCACCTATTCCCCAACCAGTTCCCATTGTTCCTTGCAGCTTGGAAATAGTGCAAGTTAATAAACCACCAGTTTACAAAATTCACAAATATGGGGTTGAAGAATTTAGAGCTACAGTTGATGATGAACCTGAGGGCACTAAATTTTGGTTAGAGAATACTATTCGAGTCTTCGACGACTTGTACACCTATTGAATGTGTAAAGTGTGTAGTATCTCTAGTAAAAGTTCTTCATATTAGTGGTGGAATACCTTGATTTTAGTTGTGTCGAGAGAACGCATTGACTGAGAATTCTTTCAAAACAAGTTTAGAAAGAAGTATATAAGTCAGAGATTCCTTGATCAGAAACATAAAGAATTTCTCAAACTTATGTAGAGCCATATGATAGTGCCAGAGTATGAACGAGTGTAACACCCTTAACCCTTATCCGTCGTCGGAACAGGGTTACAGAGTATTATCGGAGTTTGCATAACAATTATATATAATACATGTTAATTTCTATTTATTTCTGAAATTAGTCATATTGTCCCTTGAAATGGACCTTCGAGGCCAATATAAACATTTAAATCGAGTCGGGACTAAATCGGAATCTCACAGATTTTTTTTGTGAAATTTTAAAATTTTTCCTAGATACAAGGCACACACACCCGTGTGGTCAAGGGACATGCCTGCGTGACCATAGGACACGCCCGTGCTGTAGGCCATGTCCAACCCTGTGTAACTCTCTGACTTGTGCCACATAGCCTATCACACGCCCGTGTGCCAAGCTGTGTGGAAAATTCAAATTTTCACAATTTATGTGCAGGTTTCACACGGCCAAGACACACGCCTGTGTTCTAGGCCATATATCACACATTCCCGTGTCTCTGCCTGTATGCCCAATTCCGAGCATTCTATTTCTCAAATTTTAAGATGTAGGGGACACCGACCAAACCACATGCCCATGTGCTAGGCCTGTGTACGGCTGTGACACATGCTCGCGTGTCTACCCATATGAAAGAAAATAGGCTATTTTCCAAGCTACATTTCTCACCCATCTAGTCATATACATACACCAATACTTAAACACATTCACAAGTCATTTCAAGATAATTAATTTAAGTAAAAACCAAGTCTCATGCATGACATAATATCACATACAACTAATGTACTCTTCGGTACCTCAGATTATCATGTTAATTTATCATTCATACTTGCCTATTTACCAAAAGCATATATGTATGATCACATTCATTCCTCAAACATAATAAATTCACTTATAATTATATCAAAACATGTTCATCATAAGCCATTCCAATGGCTAGTTATAACCAAATCATTTACATGTCAATATGGCCAATTAACCTATACATGCCATTATAACCATAATTGATTTACCATATGTACCAAAATGGCCAATGGATAGTGTGAGTGATCTTCGCCAAGCTTCCAATCCAACAAACTTCCGATTTACTATTAAATAGGGAAATAAAGCAGAGTAAGCATATAATGCTTAGTTAGTTCATACAACATAGTACTTAACTTACCATTCATTCTATTTCAAGAGAAACATGTAAGGCATATTCAATTAATTTGATCTCAAGCCCTATACATATCTTCATTGCCCTTGTTGGTCATACACTCCATAATAACAACAAGAAACATATATGGGCTCAACAATAATCAAATTTCTTGATATGTATATACTTTCCATATCATGTATTCATATAACATGTATAAATCATATATTTGTATTACAAGTACATATTCATAATGATTTACCTCAAGTTCAAATTATTTCATGTCGAAACTTTACCCATTAAATCATCTGAAATATCAATGTCAAACGTACACTCAAGGTGTACAAATCTATAATCATGGATGAACGTATTCATCAAATAAATCCCATGTACATATAACATCATCTCATATTTCCATATATCATGTGTCATCATTTTCATGTATTTCAGGCAGATATGTGTAATAACACATTTCTTATTCATATCTTCTTATGTCAGGATTATTCCTATCGAATTTTATCTAAAATATCGATGGATTCTCAGGTTGTACACTCGAGGTGTACAAATCAGGATCCGTCAACTCATGTTCAAGGGTACTTGTTAGGGTACATAACCAGAGAGCAGACTCTTTAGCCACATATCAGGATGCTCAGATGAGCCATGTAACAGGAAGCTTATCCGAGCTAAATTAGAAGTGCTCATAAGAGCCACAATCAGGGAGTTCACAAAGAACTTTTAATCAAGAAACTCACGAGGAGCCTATCAGGATTGCTCACAAAGAGCCATGTAACAGGAGTACCGGATAGCCATATCTCAGGGAGTTCAAGCGAGCCATGTCAGGGCACTTACAAAGAGTTGCGTTTGTGTCTGCAACATATGTTGGATCACAACCAATTGCATAACAGGACGCTCACATAGAGCTGCATTTGTGTTTGCAACATATGTAGAATCACAACCAATCAATAAACAGAACGCTTACAAAGAGCTGCGGTAATGTGCAACACATGCAGAATCACTTCAGGATGCTCAAGAGGGCTTTTATTAGGATTGCTCGTCCGAGCTAAATCTCGTCTGCAACATATGCAGGACTATATTCTTACAGGAAATCACGTATCCATCGACTTTCAATTATTCAAACGGGATTTTACATTTTTCAAGCATTATCAGGCATGTGATTATTTCTTACATTTATAATATTCATATAATTCAAATAAACACATTCCACTTTCATTTCAAGCATAAAAGTAACATTTTTTTATCATTTATCATTTATCAGGCGTTATCATTTATTGGGCTTTGTCGTATGTGTCTTCAATGTCATATACATATATATAATATTTATACAATTCAATTCACAACATTTAATTCAAGCATATAAATATACACAATTTAGTTACACGAACTTACCTCGATAAATGTTCGTGTACATAAAATCTACTAATTCGACATTTTTCTCTTTTCCTCGTTCTAACTCTGAATTTGGTCTATTCAGATCTATACGAGTAAATTTAACATCAATTTAATACAATTTAAACTCAATTCAGTCCAATTCACATCATAGGAAAAATTACCATTTTGCCCCTGAACTTTTAATTAATGACAATTTCATCCTTAGGGTCGAAAAATGAATTTCATGCAATTTAATCCTTGTTCCAAGCCTAGTTGATTTTTTACATGTAACATTTACAGCCCATATATTTCATAAAATTCAGGATCTTTCCATGAATTTTACTACTTTTCAATTTAGTCCCTAAATCATGTTTTCATCAAAATTTACTTTGTAAAAGTTGTTTATCTATGAACAACCTTTTGTAGTCTACCATAAATTTCAAAATTTCAGCATATTCATCCGTGGAAGAATTTTCATACTTTGATAACTTTACAAATTAACCCCCAAAATAGATAGATTTAGTTATCCCGATCTCAAAAATATAAAAATTACTAAAAACGGGACAAGATTACTTAACCAATTAAGCCAAGAAAGCTTGCTTTCTCTTTCCTAGGGTTTACATGTATTTTGGGGAAGAAGATGACATAAAATGATGATATTTTGTTATTTAATTAATTTATCACCTTTTATTTTTCATCTTTCCAATTTCATCCTTTTCTTTATTTTATTTTCCATAGATGAATCATCATCGTTAACAACTAAGCACTTTTAATGGTCTAATTACCATATAAGGACCTCCAATTTAAAGTTCTATAGCTATTTAATCCATTTAGCTATTAGAACTCCACATTTGCACTTTGTGCAATTTAGTCATTTATCAAATTAAACATGTAATCGATAAAATTTCTTTACGAAATTTTCACACAATATTATTATCATATTGTAGATTATAAAATAGTATTAAAATAATTTTTTCTTTTCAGACTCGAATCTGTGGTCCCAAAACCAGTGTTTCCACTTTATCAAAAATGGGCTATTACAACGAGAGTTTGTTAGATTGAGTAAAAATGCCCGGGAGTGCATTCTAACCGAGACTGCAATGTGTAAATGATTCAAAGACAGGTTAAATGAGGGTATAAATCATTTAGTCAAGATTCTAAAGCTGAAAGAATTTGTTGTTTTAGTTGACAGAGCACATAAAGCTGAAGAGCTTAGCAAAGAGAAAAGAAAAGCTGATTTTGAAGCTAGAGACTTAAGAAAAAATCGACTAGGAAGTCGTATTAGTCACAGTCGAAGAGATAGAAAGAACACCATAACCGTTCAACTACTTCAGTGGGATACCCTGATAGAGACCAAGGCAAACATTATGCAGGTTCAAAGACACAAGCTACGTTTGTAGCTAACGTAGATAATGTTAAAGATAATAAACCTGATTGTCAACGGTGTGGATGTTGACATTTTGGCGAGTGCAGTGTGAAAGACAGAGTGTGTTTCAAATGTGGCTCGTATAAGCATTTTATTCATGATTTCCCAGAAATATCTGAGAAATAAAAGGTTCAGAATGTTTGATCCAGTAACATTGCCACGAGGGGTAGACCACCTCGTAACCTTGGAAATGTTAGTAGCCGTGGTGGAACAAAAGACTTTGCTATGAGATCTAAAGCACGAGCCCCAGCTAGGGCTCACACCATTTGTGCATGAGAGGAAGCTTCTGTGCCAGATGTTATTACGAGTATTTTCTCTGTAACACCCCAAACTCAGCCTAGACGTTATGGCCGAATCTGGTGCGTCACATCAAACCATTTTTCAAATTTGATCTTTCTGGTGAAAATCCATTACTGAATCTAAATTTATTAAACCACAGTTCCCATCAAAACGTTTACCAATTTTTTTGCCTTTGGTATATTACCTCATTTAAACTCGCGGAAGCATTTTGAAAACTTTGTTGTTGGAAGCTCGTATTCCTTAGAAAAATCATGCCATTTTGAAATCTCGAGTTTTCCTAGACTAGCAGTTTAGTATAAGAAATCACAATCCAAATTAAAACTTAAAACCCACCAACAGCCTTATTACATAAAAAAATCCAAAACGAAATCTAATTGCAATTAAAAGAAACAGAAACAGTAGTGTGGCCATCTCCGAGCCCCTCACAGCTCCGATCCGTCTAAGGCTGGAAATTACCTGAAAGGTTAATAAACGGGGTGAGTTTATGAAAACTCAGTGTGTAATCCCAATAACAAACAAACAGTGAATAACACGGTATCAGTACAATCTGGGCCAAAGCCCTATTTAGTCTCGACATATACTAGGTCGAAGCCTTTCGTTTAACGGTTACTAGGCCGAAGCCTTTACTGTAAACGATATGGCCCATAGGCCCATTTCACTATCACATGAAATACCAATGAAATGTATGCAAGCCCATTTGGGGAGACTACTCAACCCACCATCCGCTACTCTCCACCCGTACCAACCAAGCTCTCTATGTGGGGAATAACTCAACCCACCCAACCAAACTCTTCACTGGCAGCATAGTTGCTTTATCATATAACTGGAGGCCTAGCCTCTTTTAATAACTGGGGCAAAGCCCTTTTTGGTAAACTGGGGCAAAGCCCTTTTCGTACTTCCTCCATTTATATAAAACCCCACCCATGCAACATGTCATGTATCCAGAATGTCATGTCCATATTTAAATCAAACATTCACAGTCAAGTCATTCATATCACCAACATATATTCGCAATCAAATCCGTCAACCACACAGTTCAAGTCAGTCACTTGCCTACAAGGGCAAAACAATCATTTAACACCCTAGGGGCAAAATGGTAATTTTACCCCATAAGGGTATCTCGGTAATTCTACCCTACAGAGGTATTTCAGTAATTTACCTTACAAGGGTATTTCGATAATTCTACCCTACAAGGGTATTTCAGTAATTCTACCCTACAGGGGTATTTTAATAATTTTGTAAATCGAGGATAAAACGATAATTCTGTAAATCCGGGGTACTTTGGTAATTTTTACAAGTCGAGGGTATTTCAGTAATTTTACAAATCGAGGGTATTTTAATAATTTTACAAACTGAGGGTATTTCAGTAATTTCACAAATCAAGGGTATTTTGGTAATTTTACAAACCAGAGGTACTTTGGTAATTTTGTAAACCAAAGGTATTTTGGTAATTTTACTGATCGAGGGTATTTTGGTAATTTTGTAAATTAAGGGTATTTTGGTAATTTTACAAACCAGGGGCATTTTAGTAATTTTACAAATTGATGGCATTTTAGTAATTTGGTAAACTAAAGTATTCTAAACAGGGATAACAATACGAATGGGCCTAAAGCCTATTCTCGGCCCAAATGGGCCCACACGCTCATGTGGCCCTTTTAGCCCAAATATAACCACAGATATGAGATTCACCTAGCCTAGTCCAATATTTACTACACAATCAAACAACTTATCCAATTGGGCCTGTTAGCCCATTGGGCCTGTGACAGCCCTAATGTGACCCTAGTCGGAAAGTGGTTTCGGGACCACAACACCGAGTCGTAAAAAAATAATTAATTGCTATATTCTGTGCTTATTATGTGTGAACATGAGTATGTGGAAGTTTCATTCCCTAATTTTACCAATTGCATGAGAAAATTGTTAATAGGGATCGATTTGAGACATGGAGAAAATATGATAGTCCAATTTAAAATGGTCTATTAGTGCATGTACCAAAAAGAGTGGACTTGCATGTCAAATAGACCATTTTTGAATGTGAATGGCCGGCCAACACAAGCATGCATTATGGTGTTCCCTTGTCTCCATTTTTTTATATTTGGTGGGAATTATGTATAATAAATTTATATTAGTAAGTGGTGATAAAAACAAAGTTCCTTCATCTTTTCTATCATCTTGCCGAAACCATAAGGAAAAGAAAAGAAAAAAAAATGGAAGCTAGGACATTCGGCCAAGTGAGTTTGTAGATTAAGGTATGATATCATGTGGTTCTTTTGGCATTTTTTTTGTGAAGTTGAGTTGTTTTGATGCTCATAACAAGACCCATGTGTTGATTTTTGAGTTGTGTTGCAAGAAACCTTTGGTTATGTTCTTATATGCCAAAGTGATGATGTTTTGTAGTATGTGATTTGAAATGGTTATAGATGAATATGAACTAAGAAACATGTATTATTGAGTAAGTAGAAGATAGAAAGGGGTTTAAATGGGAGGTTCAATTGATTTATTTTGTCCTTGTATGAAAAGTGGTTCTTGGTTATGGCCGAATGAGTCATCCTAGATTAGTTGAAAAGAATGTTCATGTTATGAGGTAATTTGAATAATTGACCGAAACATGAAAGGAATAATGAAAGTTGTATTAAGTTTAATGTGCATACTTTAGTCTAAGTATTGAGGAGTATTCGGCTAAGATAGTTGAATGTGGGTGTTGCCGATTTTTAAATGTAGATTATGGGAGTGGCTATAATGGGCATTAAGATGTGGAACTTAAGAAATGTAGTTATATGTGGACTTACATGATGTTACAAATAGATGTGAAAATATGCTAGATTAGGGAAACTTGATTAAGTGTTCATGAGATGAATTAGGTGTTTAAATGATGTTATAGTTGACATTGTACATGTATACATGCATTTCGGCCATGGTTTTTGTTTGAATTTGAGATTTGCAATGGGATTTTCCTAAATTGTCTATGAATGTTTGGTTGTTGATTTCATGGTAATGGTATATTGAATCCATGAAAATTTAGTAAGGTTGCATTCGGCAACTTGCTTGAAATTAAAAATTGATGTCTAAGCTTAGGTGATTTCGATGATGATATATGTGTATATACATAAGTATATTTAGTTGATTCGGCTTTGGTAGTTGCATGAGGTTATTAGCCGAATATACTAACATACATATACATGTGAAATTGGATTGTAAATATTTAGCAAGGTGGTTAAACTAGTTAAATTATTGATTTAGCTCAAGGAGCTAAAGGAGGTGAATCGAGCAAGGGCAAAGAAAAGGTTATCGAGTAGCCGAGTTGGAACCGTCTTACCCAACACGAGGTAAGTCATTAAGCATGTAGTTGGTATTATTTCAAATGGTCATAATGTTATGTATTGATGCTGAATGGAATGAATAAATATACATATATATATATGCATGTACGTATGTGATGATGAAATTGTTGAATGAACGAAAAGAGGTAAGATGTACTGAGTTGTTGATCTCGGCACTAAACGTGCGGGATAACCATTTATGACCATGAGATTGGCGCTAAGTGCGCGGGATTAAATTGTACAGCACTAAGTGTGCGATATGACTATGTTGCACTAAGTGTGCGAAATGAATATGATGCACTAAGTGTGCGAATTGACCATGCGGCACTAAGTGTGCGAGTTTGACTATGTAGCACTAAGTGTGCGATTTGATTACGTAGCACTAAGTGTGCGAGTTGATTATATAGCACTGAGTGTGCGGGCTCAATATACATTCGTGAATCATTATGGACACTATGTGTGCGACACTATTGAGTCGATCGCGGACAGCGGATCGGGTTAGTGTCTTGAGTACATGGCTAATATGTGCTATGCTTATACTTGGTGTTGAGCTCGGTAAGTTGAACCTATGTGACAACTATACTTGAAGTCACGTACATAAAAATTTATCGTAGGATGGGTGAAAGGCCGTTTTGTTGTTTGATTGTAACGAAAATAAATCGATTTATGAAATGCTTCAATGTCCTATTGATGAGTATATGGATTGTGAATGCATGAATTGATATGAAATTGAATCGATAGGTTGGAGGAACTATGGCATGGTTCGGTATGGATGGAGTAAATTGTCTCATTCCATTTTGTTTCTTCTTGTGATAATGTTATTGATATATAGTAGTGCATTGCTTATGACTTACTGAGTTATAAACTCACCCGGTGTTTCCTTGTCACCCATTATAGGTTGCTTGGACTCATCTACTTTTGCGGGGTCGGGCCGTCATCGAAGTCATCACACCGGATAGCAAGTTTTGGTATTTTCTTCTTAGTGTGCTTAGAAGATCATTTTGGCATGTATAAGCTAGTACGTTGTGTTTGAATTATGGCATGTAAACTTTAAGCCATGCGAAAATGGCACGAATGTTCGATTGAGTTGGATCAAGGGTAGGCATGAAATGGACCTAGTTACTTTCGTAACAGATGCTGGAAGCAGCAGTGTCATGAGATTGAAAAATCACTAAAAATAGTAGGAGTGGAATTAATTGATGAATAAATTATGTAATCGAAGCTCGATGAGTCTGCCTTCATGAGGAAGTAACGAAAAGATCATATGGGCAGTATATTAAGAGATAATCAGATTTTTGTGGGACAGGGCCAGAACGGTTTCTGGATTCCCTGCTTCGACTTTGGAAACTCATTATAAATTAACCAGAGATAATTAGGGGTCGTACCATAAATGTACAGATTCCTCTCTGAGTCTAGTTTTCATAGAAACAAACGGCATCAGTATTGAAGCCCCGTGCAGGGAGATATCCAAGTCGTAATGGGCAAAGGTCAGTGTAGTCGACCCCTGTAACTTGGGGACTTTGACTAATAAACTGTACTAATTGGCCCAACCAAAAATTCTAGAAAAAAATACATAGATGGGCACATGAGTCTAGTTTCTGGGAAAAATTACGAAACTGATTTTCGAGTTACGAAACTCAAGATATGATTTTTAAAACGACTAGTACACAGATTGGGCAGTGTTTGGAAAATAAATTTTGTAAGGGGTTAAAGCCAGTTAACACCTCGTGTTCAACTCCGGTGTCGGTTTCGGGTTCGGGGTGTTACATTTTATTGGTATCAGAGCTATGGTTTAGTCGGTTCTAGGACTACCATAGCACGTATGAGTCTAGCTATACATGCCATAATGTTAATGTTTAAAAGGGTGATGACTTCTGACGGTTGAAATGTTTTTGTCTTGATTAGTAAATGGATCCCGGTGAAGAAAGAACCCTAGCGGATGACGTTGAGAGCGTAGCGGCTGCTCCTGCATAAGGGACGCCGCCTGTTGAACCTCAGTCATCTGCGAATAATCAAGGTGAGGGGGCTAAACAAGCCTTCTTTACCATGATGAATGAGTGGGTCGCGCAATATGCCCGAGCCAACCCGGCTGTCCAACAATTCCCAAATTTGAATAATCCACCCCAAGAGCCTGTAAGGCCATCAGTCGCTGATCCTGTGAGGCTGAGTAAGCCACCTGTAGACTTGATTAGGAAGCGTGGGGCCGAGGAGTTCAAGGCCATAGTAACTGATGATGCCGAAAGGGCCGAGTTCTGGCTTGATAACACCATTCGGGTGTTCGATGAATTGTCATGCACACCCGACGAATGTCTAAAATGTGCTGTATCTTTGTTGCGAGACTCAGCCTACTATTGGTGGAGGACCTTGATTTCCATAGTCCCGAACGAGCGAGTAACTTGGGACTTCTTTCAAACGGAATTCCGGAAGAAATTTATTAGCCAACGGTTCATTGATCAGAAGCGTAAGGAGTTCTTGGAACTCAAGCAAGGCCGTATGACTGTATCTGAATACGAACATGAATTCGTAAGACTCAGTAGGTATGCCCGGGAGTGTGTAGCTGATGAGGTTGCTATGTGCAAAAGGTTCGAGGAAGGATTGAATGAAGATTTAAAGCTACTAATGGGTATTTTGGAAATAAAAGAATTCGTAACACTAGTCGAACGAGCCTGCAAGGCAGAAGAACTTGGAAAGGAGAAGAGGAAGGCTGAATTTGAAGCTAGAGATTATCGTAAAAGATCAACGGGTAAAGCTCCGTTCTCAGCTGTAAAGAAGTTCAGGGAGGACATTAATAAGTCGAGGGCGACTGCAGGAATTTCCATCAGGGCAAGACCATCGATGGGCTCCCGAGCTACTTCGGTAGCTAGTGTGGGCAATAATCGTCACGAGAAACCTGAATGTCCCCAATGTGGAAGACGACACCTAGGTGAATGTTGGGGCAAGTCTACTAGCAGGGCCTGTTACGGGTGCGGTTCGAAGGACCATCTCATTAGAGATTGCACGGAGCTGGATGAGAAGAATAAGATTCAAGGTGCAAGACCTAGTGGAGTGACATCTAGAGGTAGACCACAGAGAATTTTTGGAGGCAGGGGTGGTAGTCAGAGGGGGGCTTCTGATACGGCCGATCGCGCCGAGAACCGTGCTCCTGCTAGAGCATATGCCATTCGCGCACGAGAGGAGGCATCCTTCCCCGACGTCATCACTGGTACCTTCACTCTCTTTGATACTAATGTGATTGCATTGATTGACCCTGGTTCTACTCATTCATATGTATGCGAAACCTTAGCAACCAGTAAGACTCTACCTGTTGAGTCTACTGAGCTCGTAATTCGAGTATCAAACCCTTTGGGCCAATGCGTACTTGTTGATAAAGTGTGTAAGAGATGCCCCCTAATAATCCGAGAATCCTGTTTTCCGGCCGATTTGATGCTTTTGCCGTTCGACGAGTTTGATGTTATTCTTGGTTTGGATTGGTTAACCGCGCATGATGCGGTTGTGAATTGCAAAAGCAAGACTATCGATTTGAGGTGCGCAAATAACGAAATAATCCGAGTTGAGTCTGCGGACTTAAGGGGGTTGCCAGCTGTAATATCAGCAATGTTGGCCCAAAAATATGTAAGGAAAGGGTACGAAGCATACCTCGCGTATGTACTTGATGACAAGGAGTTAGTAAAGAAACCCGAATCGGTGCCGGTGGTCTGTGAATACCCGGATGTTTTTCCTGAAGAGTTACCGGGTTTGCCACCTGTTCGGGAGGTAGAGTTTGGTATTGAGCTTGTACCTGGAACTACGCCTATTTCGATCGCTCCGTATCGTATGGCACTAACCGAGTTAAAAGAGTTGAAAGCTCAGTTACAAGAATTGACGGATAGAGGTTTCGCTCGACCGAGTTTCTCACCTTGGGGTGCACCAGTATTGTTCGTGAAAAAGAAGGACGGAACCATGAGGTTGTGCATTGATTATCGTCAACTGAATAAAGTGACGATAAAGAATAAATATCCGTTGCCGCGTATTGATGATCTGTTCGATCAATTAAAGGGGGCATCGGTGTTTTCAAAGATAGATTTGAGATCGGGTTATTATCAGTTGCGGATTCGAGATTCGGACGTACCCAAAACTGCTTTCAGAACGAGGTACGGTCACTACGAGTTCTTAGTGATGCCGTTTGGGCTCACTAATGCCCCTGCGGTGTTTATGGATTTGATGAATCGGATCTTTAGGCCGTATTTGGATCGGTTCGTAGTTGTGTTTATTGATGACATCTTGGTCTATTCAAGAGATAAGGCCGAACATGCTGAGCATCTGAGGCTAGTGTTGCAAATTTTGCGGGATAAGCAGTTATATGCTAAGTTCAGTAAGTGTGAGTTCTGGCTAAGAGAGGTTAGCTTCTTGGGTCATGTGGTATCCGCATCGGGTATTCGGGTTGACCCGAGCAAAATTTCAACCATACTTAACTGGAAGCCTCCGAGAAATGTTACCGAAGTCCGGAGCTTTCTAGGGCTCGCCGGTTATTACCGACGATTTGTCAAAGGTTTCTCGATGATAGCCACACCAATGACGAAGCTACTTCAGAAGGATGTTAAGTTCGAATGGACGGAGAAATGCCAGAAAAGCTTCGATCAACTGAAAACTCATCTGACTGAAGCTCCAATTTTGGTGCAACCCGAATCGGGTAAAGAGTTTGTCGTTTATAGTGACGCATCCCTACTTGGGTTGGGTTGCGTATTGATGCAAGAAGGTCGAGTTGTGGCCTATGCGTCAAGACAATTGAAGCCACACGAGAGAAATTATCCGACCCATGATCTCGAACTAGCCGCCATTGTGTTTGCATTAAAAATATGGCGACATTATTTGTTTGGCGAGAAGTGCCATGTGTTTTCGGATCACAAAAGTCTCAAATATTTGATGACTCAATGAGACTTGAATCTGCGACAAAGACGTTGGCTTGAGTTGTTGAAAGATTACGAGCTTGTCATTGATTACCACCCGGGAAAGGCTAATGTGGTTGCGGACGCCTTAAGCCGGAAATCACTGTTTACTTTGCGAGCGATGAATGTACACTTGTCTGTTCTACCTGACAATGTGTTAGTAGCTGAATTAAAAGCCAAACCATTATTGACTCATCAAATTTGTGAAGCTCAGAAAGTTGATGATGAATTGGTTGCAAAACGAGCTGAGTGTGTTCCGAACAAGGAATCGGAGTTTCAGATTGATGATGATGGTTGTTTGAGGTTTAGAAGTCGTTTGTGCGTTCCAAGGAATTCGGAACTCATTCCGATGATACTGAACGAAGCCCATTGTAGCCGAATGTCAATTCACCCGGGGAGGACGAAAATGTACAACGACTTGAAACGTCGGTTTTGGTGGCATGGTATGAAGCGAGACATCTCCGACTTTGTTTCGAGATGTTTAATATGTCAACAAGTGAAAGCGGAACATCAAGTGCCTTCAGGATTACTTCAGCCGATCATGATACCCGAGTGGAAATGGGACCGAGTCACAATGGACTTTGTGTCCGGACTGCCATTGTCCGCACGTAAGAAGGATGCGATTTGGGTTGTTGTTGATAGGCTGACTAAGTCGGCTCACTTTATCCCCGTACGTACGGATTTTTCATTGGATAAACTAGCCGAATTGTATGTTACTCAGATTGTGAGATTACATGGAGTACCTATTTCTATCGTGTCGGATAGAGATCCGAGATTCACCTCGCGATTTTGGAAGAAATTGCAAGAAGCCTTGGGTACCAAGCTGCATTTTAGCACCGCTTTTCATCCCCAAACCGATGGTCAATCCGAGCGGATAATTCAGATACTCGAGGATATGCTGAGATGCTGCATCCTTGAGTTTAGTGGTTCATGGGAACGGTATGTACCTTTGATTGAATTCGCTTACAACAATAGTTTTCAATCAAGTATTAAGATGGCACCTTACGAGGCTTTGTACGGTCGTAAATGCCGTACACCATTGTTTTGGACCGAGCTCGGTGAAAGTAAAATTTTCGGAGTTGATTTGATTAAAGATGCCGAACAGAAAGTAAAAGTAATCCGTGAAAGTTTGAAGGCAGCCACAGATCGTCAGAAATCGTATGCGGATCTGAAACGGAAGGACATTGAATATCAGGTGGGAGATAAAGTGTTCCTTAAAGTTTCGCCTTGGAAAAAGGTACTTAGGTTTGGCCGTAAGGGCAAGTTGAGCCCGAGATTCATTGGGCCGTACGAAATCTCTGAACGAGTGGGGCCAGTTGCGTATAGATTGATTTTGCCCCCTGAGCTTGAAAAGATTCACGATGTCTTTCATGTTTCGATGATTCGACGCTATCGATCTGATCCGTCGCATATAATTAGCCCATCAGAGGTTGAAATTCAAGCCGATATGAGTTATGAAGAAGAACCGATACGTATCCTAGCTCGTGAGGTGAAGGAGTTGCGAAACAAAAGGGTTCCGTTAGTAAAGGTGTTATGGCTCAAACATGGGATTGAGGAAGCTACTTGGGAAACTGAGAGCTCGATGAAAGAACGATACCCAAACCTATTTACCGGTAAGATTTTCGGGGACGAAAATTTCTTAAGTGGGGGAGAGTTGTGACAGCCCTAATGTGACCCTAGTCGGAAAGTGGTTTCGGGACCACAACACCGAGTCGTAAAAAAATAATTAATTGCAATATTCTGTGCTTATTATGTGTGAACATGAGTATGTGGAAGTTTCATTCCCTAATTTTACCAATTGCATGAGAAAATTGTTAATAGGGATCGATTTGAGACATGGAGAAAATATGATAGTCCAATTTAAAATGGTCTATTAGTGCATGTACCAGAAAGAGTGGACTTGCATGTCAAATAGACCATTTTTGAATGTGAATGGCCGGCCAACACAAGCATGCATTATGGTGTTCCCTTGTCTCCATTTTTTTATATTTGGTGGGAATTATGTATAATAAATTTATATTAGTAAGTGGTGATAAAAACAAAGTTCCTTCATCTTTTCTATCATCTTGCCGAAACCATAAGGAAAAGAAAAGAAAAAAAAATGGAAGCTAGGACATTCGGCCAAGTGAGTTTGTAGATTAAGGTATGATATCATGTGGTTCTTTTGGCATTTTTTTTGTGAAGTTGAGTTGTTTTGATGCTCATAACAAGACCCATGTGTTGATTTTTGAGTTGTGTTGCAAGAAACCTTTGGTTATGTTCTTATATGCTAAAGTGATGATGTTTTGTAGTATGTGATTTGAAATGGTTATAGATGAATATGAACTAAGAAACATGTATTATTGAGTAAGTAGAAGATAGAAAGGGGTTTAAATGGGAGGTTCAATTGATTTATTTTGTCCTTGTATGAAAAGTGGTTCTTGGTTATGGCCGAATGAGTCATCCTAGATTAGTTGAAAAGAATGTTCATGTTATGAGGTAATTTGAATAATTGACCGAAACATGAAAGGAATAATGAAAGTTGTATTAAGTTTAATGTGCATACTTTAGTCTAAGTATTGAGGAGTATTCGGCTAAGATAGTTGAATGTGGGTGTTGCCGATTTTTAAATGTAGATTATGGGAGTGGCTATAATGGGCATTAAGATGTGGAACTTAAGAAATGTAGTTATATGTGGACTTACATGATGTTACAAATAGATGTGAAAATATGCTAGATTAGGGAAACTTGATTAAGTGTTCATGAGATGAATTAGGTGTTTAAATGATGTTATAGTTGACATTGTACATGTATACATGCATTTCGGCCATGGTTTTTGTTTGAATTTGAGATTTGCAATGGGATTTTCCTAAATTGTCTATGAATGTTTGGTTGTTGATTTCATGGTAATGGTATATTGAATCCATGAAAATTTAGTAAGGTTGCATTCGGCAACTTGCTTGAAATTAAAAATTGATGTCTAAGCTTAGGTGATTTCGATGATGATATATGTGTATATACATAAGTATATTTAGTTGATTCGGCTTTGGTAGTTGCATGAGGTTATTAGCCGAATATACTAACATACATATACATGTGAAATTGGATTGTAAATATTTAGCAAGGTGGTTAAACTAGTTAAATTATTGATTTAGCTCAAGGAGCTAAAGGAGGTGAATCGAGCAAAGGCAAAGAAAAGGTTATCGAGTAGCCGAGTTGGAACCGTCTTACCCAACACGAGGTAAGTCATTAAGCATGTAGTTGGTATTATTTCAAATGGTCATAATGTTATGTATTGATGCTGAATGGAATGAATAAATATACATATATATATGCATGTACGTATGTGATGATGAAATTGTTGAATGAACGAAAAGAGGTAAGATGTACTGAGTTGTTGATCTCGGCACTAAACGTGCGGGATAACCATTTATGACCATGAGATTGGCGCTAAGTGCGCGGGATTAAATTGTACAGCACTAAGTGTGCGATATGACTATGTTGCACTAAGTGTGCGAAATGAATATGATGCACTAAGTGTGCGAATTGACCATGCGGCACTAAGTGTGCGAGTTTGACTATGTAGCACTAAGTGTGCGATTTGATTACGTAGCACTAAGTGTGCGAGTTGATTATATAGCACTGAGTGTGCGGGCTCAATATACATTCGTGAATCATTATGGACACTATGTGTGCGACACTATTGAGTCGATCGCGGACAGTGGATCGGGTAAGTGTCTTGAGTACATGGCTAATATGTGCTATGCTTATACTTGGTGTTGAGCTCGGTAAGTTGAACCTATGTGACAACTATACTTGAAGTCACGTACATAAAAATTTATCGTAGGATGGGTGAAAGGCCGTTTTGTTGTTTGATTGTAACGAAAATAAATCGATTTATGAAAATGCTTCAATGTCCTATTGATGAGTATATGGATTGTGAATGCATGAATTGATATGAAATTGAATCGATAGGTTGGAGGAACTATGGCATGGTTCGGTATGGATGGAGTAAATTGTCTCATTCCATTTTGTTTCCTCTTGTGATAATGTTATTGATATATAGTAGTGCATTGCTTATGACTTACTGAGTTATAAACTCACCCGGTGTTTCCTTGTCACCCATTATAGGTTGCTTGAACTCATCTACTTTTGCGGGGTCGGGCCGTCATCGAAGTCATCACACCGGATAGCAAGTTTTGGTATTTTCTTCTTAGTGTGCTTAGAAGATCATTTTGGCATGTATAAGCTAGTACGTTGTGTTTGAATTATGGCATGTAAACTTTAAGCCATGCGAAAATGGCACGAATGTTCGATTGAGTTGGATCAAGGGTAGGCATGAAATGGACCTAGTTACTTTCGTAACAGATGCTGGCAGCAGCAGTGTCATGAGATTGAAAAATCACTAAAAATAGTAGGAGTGGAATTAATTGATGAATAAATTATGTAATCGAAGCTCGATGAGTCTGCTTTAATGAGGAAGTAACGAAAAGATCATATGGGCAGTATATTAAGAGATAATCAGATTTTTGTGGGACAGGGCCAGAACGGTTTCTGGATTCCCTGCTCCGACTTTGGAAACTCATTATAAATTAACAAGAGATAATTAGGGGTCGTACCATATATGTACAGATTCCTCTCTGAGTCTAGTTTTCATAGAAATAAACGGCATCAGTATTGAAGCCCCGTGCAGGGAGATATCCCAGTCGTAATGGGCAAAGGTCAGTGTAGTCGACCCCTGTAACTTGGGGGATTTTGACTAATAAACTGTACTAATTGGCCCAACAAAAAATTCTAGAAAAAAATACATAGATGGGCACATGAGTCTAGTTTCTGGGAAAAATTACGAAACTGATTTTCGAGTTACGAAACTCAAGATATGATTTTTAAAACGACTAGTACACAGATTGGGCAGTGTCTGGAAAATAAATTTTGTAAGGGGTTAAAGCCAGTTAACACCTCGTGTTCGACTCCGGTGTCGGTTTCGGGTTCGGGGTGTTACAGGGCCCACATGACCCCTTTTGGCCCATCGTAGCCCGAAGTAGCCATCTTACAGCTAGAGTAGCGAGAAAATACACACCTGATAGGAGACTGGAGTTAATCTGCGCTCCGAGCACTCTTAGCCGACACCCAACCCAAACGAGTACACCATAAAGCGAAAGGGATCAGCCAAGAAAGGTACCTTTACTCTCCTCATGGTTCTCTCTATTTAAAGCCAGCTTCATATCCACTCTTATGTTAGTTTCCCGATGTGGGATCCCTCCATCATCAGATTTTAAATTCAACACCAACTCTTGCCGCCCCCTGTTAGCAAAATAAATGCTTTTTGCTTGCCATGAGTTTTGAACCCTGGACCTCCTTACCAACTCTCTGACGCCACCCTCCTGCCTCTTATGTGGCGCTACTTTGCCACTAGACCACAAGGCTTTTTGTGGCACAATTTCTCCAACAATATTCTTAAGGCCTACCCACTACACCCAGGGTTTGATTCATCTTAAACCAAAATTTTTGCTAGAGTCCAGGTTTAAACCCAGGACTTCTCCAACACTTCTCAGCACGCTTAACCACTAAAACAAGCCTTCATTAATGAAATTTACAAGCACAACAAAATATTATAAGCTACCTTCAACCGCTCCCATGCTCAAGGCCCAAACTTCTAGGCCCAAATTCAGGGTGTTACATTCTCTATCTTTGACGCTGATTTTATTACTTTGATTGATCCAGGATCAACCCATTCATCTGTATGCACGAATTTAATATCTAATAAGAATTTTCATGTTGAGTCCACTGAATTCGTGGTTAAAGTGTCGAACCCCCTACTTAGTTTGTGCTAGTTGATAAAGTTTGCAAGAACTGCCCTTTGATGATTCGGGGTCACAATTTTCTGGCTAATTTGGTGCTATTACTATTTGATGAATTTGACATGATTTTGGGCATGGATTGACTAACTATACACGATGCTATTGTCAACTGTAGACGAAAGCTTATTGCACTACAATGTTAGAATGGTGAGACACTTCAAATTGAATCAGATAGTTCTAGTGGATTGCCTATGCTATTTCAGTTATGTCAGCATAGAAATATGTTAGAAAAAGTTGTGATGCTTACTTTGCTTTGGTACTGGATTCTAAAGTATTTGAGTCTAAGCTTGAATCAGTGTCAACAGTTTGTAAGTATCCTGATGTGTTTCCAGAAGAGTTACCTAGATTACCGCCAATCAGAGAGGTTGAGTTTGCTATTGATTTAGTACCAGGGACATCACCGATATTGATATCACCTTACAAAATGGCTCCTACTGAGTTGAAAGAGTTGAAAGCATAGTTGTAAGAATTGACAAATAAGGGTTTTGCACGACCCAGTTTCTCACATTGGGGTGCACCAGTTATGTTCGTTAAGAAAAAGGAAAAATCGATGAGATTATGTATTGACTACCGTCAGCTTAACAAGGTTACAATCAAGAAAAAATATCCTCTACCTCAAATTGACAATTTGTTTGATTAGTTGAAAGGTGCCACGGTATTCTCAAAGATTGATCTTCATTCTGGCTATTATCTACTACGAGTGAAAGATTCAGATGTGCCAAAAACTATATTCAGAACTAGCTACGGACACTATAAATTTTTTGTGATACCTTTGGTTTAACTAATGCACTTGTAGTATTTATGGATCTGATGAACAAAATTTTCAGACCGTATTTAGACAAATTTGTAGTGGTGTTTATCGACAACATTCTGATATATTCATGAGACGAGGTTGAGCATGCTAAGCACTTGAGAATTGTGTTGCAAACCCTACGAGATAGACAACTGTTTGCCAAATTTAGCAAATCGGAGTTTTGGCTCTGATAAGTCAGTTTTCAGGGACATATAGTATCATCCGAAGGGATCAGAGTTGATCCAAGTAAAATTTCAGTAGTTATTGACTGGAAACCGTCAAGAAATATATCTGAGGTTAGAAGTTCCCTAGGATTAGCTAGTCATTATAGAAGATTTGTAAAAGGTTTTGTAATGATAGCTACACCGATGATGTGACTATTACAGAAAGATGTAAAGTTTGAATGGTCCACAAAATGCTAGCAATGTTTCAATTAGTTGAAAGCATTGTTTACCGAGGTACCAATTCTGGTTTAGCCTGAATTGGGTAAAGAATTTGTGATTTTCAGTTATGCATCTTTAAATAGTTTAGGCTGTGTTTTGATGCAAGAAGGAAAAAGTAATAGCTTATGCTTCCAGGCAGTTAAAGCCACATGAAATGAATTATCTGACAGATGACCTAGAGTTGGAAGTTATAGTTTTTGCGTTGAAAATTTGGTGACACTATTCATTTGGTGAAAAGTGCCGTATATTTATTGATTATAAGAGTTTGAAGTATCTAATGTCAAAAAAAGATTTGAATCTGAGACAACGTAAATGACTCAAACTGTTAAAAGATTATGAGTTGGTTATTGATTATCATCTGGGAAAAGCGAATGTGGTTGCTGATGCTTTGAGTAGAAAGTCTTTGTTTGCTTTGTGAGCGATGAATATGCATCTAACATTGTATGATGATGGTTTAATCTTAGCCGAGTTAAAAGCTAGATCGATGTTCGTACAGTAGATCTGTAAAGCTCAAACATGAGATGACGAGTTGCTAGATAACCAGGCACAAAGTGAATCGACTTCTGATTCAGAATTTCAGATAGGACCCGACGATTGTTTATTGTTCAGGGATAGAATTTATGTACCAAAGAATCTAGAACTCATTTAGAAAATCTTGTACGAAGCTCATAGTGGTAGCTTGTCTGTTCATCCGAGAAGTAATAAGATGTATAGTGATTTGAAATAGATGTAATGGTGGCCGAAAATGAAACTGCAAGATTTTTTACTTTGTATCGATATGTTTAGTATGTCAGCAAGTTAAAGCTGAACATGAGGTACCTTCTGGATTATTGCAGCTAATGATGATACAAGACTGAAAATAGGATCGAGTTACTATGGATTTTGTATCCGGATTACCCCTATCTCCGAGAAAGAAAGATGTCGTTTGGGTTGTTTTGATCGCTTAACAAAGTCAGTACATTTCATTCCAGTACGTACAGATTACTCCCTTAAGAAATTAGCTGAGTTAAACATATTTGAGGTTGTCAAATTAGACGGGGTGCCAGTTTCCATCATTTCGGATAGAGATCCGCGGTTTACATCACAATTCTGGAGAAAGTTACAGAAAGCTCTAGGTACGCGATTGCATTTTAGCACTGCATTTCATCCTCAGACCAATAGTGAATCTGAGCGGGTGATTCAAATTCTTGAAGATATGCTTCGTTGCTCTGTATTAGAGTTCAAAGACAAGTGGGAGAAATATTTACTGTTGGTTGAATTCGCTTATAACAATAGTTTTTGAGCATAAAGATGGCACCATATAAAGCTTTGTACGATTGTAGATGCTAAACTCCGTTATACTAGACAGAGCTCAGTGAGAAAAAGATACCCGAAGTTGATTTGATTCGTGAGACTAAAGAAAAAGTAAAAGTAATTTTAGATAGCTTGAAGACAGCTTCAGATAGACAGAAATCATATGCGAATCTTAAACATAAAGACATAGAATTTCAAGTCGGTGACAGAATATTCTTGAAAGTATTGCCCTAGAAGGAAGTTCTACGATTTCTGGTCACAAAGGGAAGCTAAGCCCATGATTTATTGGGCTGTATGTGATTATTGAAAGAATTAGACCTATTGCGTATCGATTAGCTTTACCGTCGGAATTAGAAAAGATTCACAATGTCTTTTATGTGTCTATGTTACGATGGTTCCGATCTGACCCTTCACATGTTATCTCCCTGACGGATGTTGAGATTGTAACAACCTATTTTTCAGTGAAATCGAAATAGTGATTTCGGGACCACAAATCCGATTCAAAATATATTTTATTTTTATTTTAGCATATGGCCCGTAATATGATAGAAATAATGTGTGAAAATTTTATGAAAATTTTATCAATTTAGTGCCTAATTATGAGAAGGACTAAATCGCATTAAATGAAAAAGTTGAATTCTAGTATAAAGATCAAATAGCTATGGAATTAAAAAACTTAAGGTCCTTATATTGTAATTAGACCATTAATAAAAGTATGTAGATTTTTATGGTGACTCATACATTGAATTATAGAAAAAGACAAGGGACTAATACCAAAATACATGATTAATTAAAAGATGAAAAGAAATTATATCATCTTATTTTCATCATCTTCAACCTAAAAACACATGGAAACCCTAGGAGAGAGAAAAGAAGCTTTCAAGGCCTAATTGGGTAAGTTTCCTTGTCCCGTTTTTAGTAATTTTGGTATTTTTAGAACCGGGATAGCTTAATCTCTGTATTTAAGGGATTAATTTGAAAAGTTATCAAGGTATGAAAATGGGTCATAGATGTATTATGCTGGAAATTAGAAATTTATGGTAGAAAATGAAAGATTATTGATAGTTAAACAACTTTTGCAATGTGATTTTTGATGAAAACTTGATTTAGGGACTAAAATGTAAAATTGTAAAATTTGATGAAAAATTCTAAAATTTTATGTAAACATGTGCTGGAAAATTTGTAATGGGGCTTGGGTTAATATTGGAATAGGGAGTAATTTTCATAAGTTTCAATTTATGGGCTTAGGGAAAAAATCAGAATTTTTGGAAAAGTTAGGAGTAAGATGGTAATTTTTCCTAGGACGTAAATTGAATCCTTTTAAGTATGAAATGTATGAAATTAATGATTAAATTCATTTATATAAATCCAGAAAACACAAACTCAAGGTTAGATCGAGGAAAGGAAAAGATTTCGAATTAGTAGATTATTACGCGAACAAGTGTCGAGGTAAGTTTGTGTAACTTAATCGGATATCTAATTATGTAAATTGAATTTTTTGTTTGTATGTAATGTGATTTTTGTTGATGTGCTTATTTATATGCTATGATGAAAAATTGATACAAGCTTGAAATGGTGATAAAGAGTTAGTCTCGATTGAATGTTGAATTCCAATGATTGTATGCACTTTCCCAAAATTAATAAGGTCTTGCATTGTTGCGGACGATGAGTAATCCCAATGACCTTGTTATAAAAAGGATTTAGCTCAGATGGGTAATCTGAATATAATACCTCTCGAGCACACATTATGATTAGGGTTTAGCCTGGACTGGTAATCCCGTTATACGATATGTGGCTCGTGAGTGTGTTTCCTTGGTTAAGTTCCCTAAGGGGGTAACCTCGATGAGAATTGATAGATTAATGAAACGTACAACTCAAGTGAACTACTTGAGCCTTCATCAGAATTTCAATAATTCAATAGACATATAACTCTTGACTTGGCATGAAAATCTTGAGATAAAATGATAATGACTTGAAAGAACATTGTTTGATGAGCTTATCTATGTTACTTGATTTATATGAATAGTTTGGTGACTAACATGTTTGATGAAATGTATGTTATTAGGCCATTTAGCCAAATGGATGGAAACATAACATTGTATGCCTAGATTTATTAAACAAGATTGGTAAGTTTAGTTTCTGTTATACGAACTTACTAAGCATGTAATTCTTACTCTTTTTATTTTTCCCCTGTTTTATAGTGCTCAAAAACTCGTGAAGGTTGGAAGTTCGTGGGAGCATCATCACACTATCAACTAGCATTTTGAGTATATTTAGTGAAATCATTTTGGTATAATGGCATGTATAGGGAAACTTGGCCAATAGTGGCTTGAAATGCCATTTTGTAACCAAGCCATTGGAATGGCTAGTGACGGCTCATTTTGGATATGATTTAGTAAGCTATTATGGTATATACATAAATTTTCACATGTGTTATACTAAGTTCATGTGATCAAATGTTATTAATGCCTAAGTTAAGATAAGGTGAGTTGGTAACCATGTATGCAAGAAATTGTATGCTTTGTTAAATGATGAAATTGCCTACTTTAAATACTTGAATTGGTTGGAATTAATTATGTTTTATGTACAGGTTTTTGGGTGATTTTGGGTGAGAAATGAAGCTAGGAAATGGCTTCATTTTGTCCACACGGGCAAGCACACGGGTGTGTGTCTAGACCGTGGTGACATGGGCATGTGGTTAGGCTGTGTGTCCCTTGCACCTAAATTTTAAGAAAAAGAATGCTCAGAATTGGGCACATAGGCGTGTGAGCTACACGGCCTGGAACACTAGCGTGTGAAACCTGCACCTAATTCGAATTAAATTAATTAACCATACGGCCCAGCACATGGGCGTGTGGCATGGCTATTTGTGCAAGTTAGAGAGTTATATGGGGTCGAACACAGCCTCTAACACGGGCGTGTCCCTTGGACCATACGGGCATGTGAGCCTTACACCTTGGAAAAATTTTGTAATTTCACAAAAAATTCTTAAAGGTTGTGATTAAGTCCTGATTCAATTCTAATGCTCGTATTGGACCTCAAGGGTCCAATTAAGGGACGTTATGAATAATACCAGTTAATGAATAGTAACTTGCATGAATTAATTGAAAAATGTTCTGAATATTCTGGTAATACTTTGAAACCTTGTTTCGGCGGACGAGTACATGTTAGGGGTGTTATAGGGATTCAGCTTGATATGTCATACAATGAGGAACTGATCAGAATATTGGGACGAGGGGTGAAAGAATTGAGAAACAAGAACATAGCTTTAGTAAAAGTTCTTTGGAAATATTACAGAATAGATGAAGAAGCTATCTAGGAACCCAAGGAAGCTATTAGAAATCAATATCCCAACCTCTTTTCTGGTGAGATTTTCAGGGACGAAAATCCTTTTAGGGGGAGAGTTGTAACAACCCATTTTCAGTGAAATCAGAATAATGGTTTCAAGGCCACAAATATTAAGTCAAAAAATTTAATTTATTATTATTTTATTGTCTACAACATGATAGTAGTACCGTATAAAAATTTTGTTAAGAAATTTTACCGTTTACATGATCAATTTGATAAAAAGGCCTAAATTGCGCAAAATGAAAAACTTGAGTTCTAGTAAATAAAGGTATTAAATAGCTGTAGAACTTTAAAGTGGAAGTCCTTATATGGTAATTAGACCATTAGAGTTGATAGTGGATTTTAATGCTTTGGCATTATTGAAATTTGGATAAATTTTTTAAGGGTAATTAGTAATTAAAGATAAAATAAATAAAATAAAAATAAATTTATTTTCGGCTCGGATTTGTGGTCCCGAACCGCTATTTTGATTTCACCGAAATTGGGCTGTTACAACTCTTCCCCCTTAAGGAATTTTCGTCCTCAAAAATTTTACTAATAAAGAGATTTAGACATTACTTTCTCATAGTTTCCTCCAATTCCTAGGTAGCTCCTTCTATTTCATGTCATTGTCAGAAAACTTTTACTAAAACTACCTTTTTATTTCTCAGTTTTTCTCTTCAAGTGCGAGAATTTCAATAATCTCTCATTGTAAGTCATGTCAGGCTGAATTTAACATTTATCAAAGGAAGAACAGATGATGGGTCTGATCGATATTGTCATAACACATATACTAATAAAAACATTGTGAATTCTGTAGAACTCTGATAATAATACCAATCAATACGAAATAGGTTCAATTATTTTCAATAATGTTTTTGACCTGATAAGCCACAAACTTAAATTGCCTTTACAGGTAAACTGGAGAATTTTCTTCCATGGCAAAAATTTCAAAAAATTTTTGTCGCCAATCTGAAACTCTATTTCTTTTCATTTCAGATTCACATCGGATTTCTAACGACCAAATACTACTTTTAAACTATCTTAGATCACTTCATCTTTCTTCAGTTTCAAAGAATCAAACCTACTATGTAACGGCCCATCCCCGAGACCGTCGTCAGAGTCGAACATGAGGTGTTAACAGACTTAATTCATTACTTAAACAACTCATACAATTCATTTTAAAATTTCCAGACAAGCTGGCTAACTGCATCACAGTCGCTTTAAAAATTCGTATCTCGAGTTTCAAAACTAAAAATTAAGATCCGTAAATTTTCACTGAAACTAGACTCATATATCTATCTACTAATTTTTTTCTAGAATTTTTGGTTGAACCAATTAGTACAGTTTATTAGTTAAAATCTCTCCTATTTCAGGGTTCGACTGCTCTGACCTCTGTGTATTACGAATTAGATATCTCTCTGTACAGAATTTCAATGACTATGAAATTTGTTTCTCTTAAAACTAGACTCAATAGGGAATATTTACATATTAAGCATGACTTGTAATTATATTTTTACAATGTATGGTGAATTTTCAAAATCAGAACAGGGGATCCAGAAATCGCTCTGGTCCTGTTTCACAAAAATTTAAACATCTCATAAAATATAGCTCATATACCTGTTTTGCTTCTTCCATATGAAAATAGACTCACCAAGCTTCGATTCCATAACTTATTCATTATTTAATTCCATTTCTACTAGTTTTAGTGATTTTTCAAATTCACGTCACTACTTCTATCTGAATCTATTTTATGGTAAAATTTACCTATTTCATGGTTTCCATGGATTAGCTAGCAATTTGACATACATAACACCAAATATGATCATAATTAGCCATTCCAATGGCTAATCATTACCAAGCATTTTTATACCACCCAATAACCATATCATAAGACCATATATACAAAATGATTATAATGCTATACATGCCATACTCAAAATATACAAGCCATTATGCCAAGATGGTATACGGATAGTGTGAGCATGCCTCCGACCGTTCCCGATTTCTGAGCTAGCTTGTCAAAACTACGAGGAATGAAAAGGAGGGAGTAAGCATAAATGCTTAGTAAGTTCACATGCAAATATCAAGTAACATAACCATATAAGCAAACATAAAACATCATTTGCATAATCATCACCAAGACATTCATATCACATTTTCATTTATCATCTTACCATATTGTTGTTATATCGAGTTTTCAACCTGAAGGTTAAGTACATACCTGTTCAAAGTATCCATTTCACAACACTTACCAATACGTCCCTTTCATCTTGAGTATTCCTCCATTTGAGTAGAACTTTACCCGTTGAACACATCGGAATATAATTCGGATACATGGAAAGTTTGCACATAAGTGCCACATATGTAGCCAAGCTACTATGTAACCCGCCCATAAGCGAACTCGGACTCAACTCAACGAGCTCGGGTGTTCGCATCCATGAGTGAACTCGGACTCAACTCAACGAGTTCGGATGCCTAGTTACATCTCACGAACTCGGACTCAACTCAACGAGTTCAGACAATTGCATCCATAAGTGAACTCGGACTCAACTCAACGAGCTCGGATGCTCAACCATCCTAGTGACATGTCACTTGTATCCTAATCCATTCCTAAGGTTCAACGGGACCTTTTTCCCAATCATGTGTCTCAACCATGTTCTACGGAATGCCGATACCGATACTCGGTAGTATTTACATTTTCCAAGTATATCACATAATTTGACATATTATCAAACAATTGTCACAAGTATGATATTTCATAATAATTATCATATCATTTAAATAACATTAAAACATTTAAAATAATAACTATGTTACCAACATTTACATATGAACTTACCTCGTATGCGAAAATGGCTACTTTTACCATTTCGTCCACAACTTGGTATTTTCCCCATTTTAGCCCGAATTTTAGTTTTCCTTGCTCTATCATTTAAAATATAGTCTAATTAGGACTCACATTATTCAAATTGACCCAAAATCATATTTGGAAAAATTACAATTTTGCCCCTAAACTTTTGCATATTTACACTTTTTCCCTAAAGCTCGTAAATTAAACTTCAGCCTATTTTCTTATGTTTTATGACATGCTGATCATTTTTCCCTTCTATGGCAACATCAAATTCTCACTCTAACATGTACTTATGACTATTAGGTATTTTTACCGATTAAGCCCTTTTGCTCGTTTTCACTTAAAACCGAGTAGCACAAGTTGTCTAACATAATTTAAAACCTCATATTCTATCATAAAACATAAAAATACACAAATTTCACCTATGGTATTTTTCCTAATATAAACCCTAGGTTAAATTATTGCTAGCATAAGCTTAATCGAGCTACCGAGACTCCAAAAACATAAAGAACTTGAAAACGGGGCTAGAATGGACTTAAAATCGAGCTTGGAAGCTTGAAAAACCCTATTCATGGTTTCTCCTTGCTATATTCGGCCATGGGGTTGAAGATGAGAAAAATTGGCTTTTAATTTTGTATTTTAATTCATTTTACCCCAAATAACCAAAATGCCCTTACTACTGAACTTTCCAAAAATTCCATCCATGTCCAATTTTGTCCATAGACTTAGGAATTGGTAAAATTTCTATTTAAGACCTCCTAATTAATATTTCAAAACAATTTCATACTAGAAACATCTAGAATGCAAGTTTTGCAAATTATTCGATTTAGTCCCTAATTTCAATTTAAGTACTTTATGCATAAAATTTCTTCACGAAATTTTCACACAATCATGAAATCATACCATAGACCTTAAAATAATCATAAAATAATTATTTCTATCTCGGATTTTGTGGTCACGGAACCACTATTTCGACTAGGCCCAAAATTAGGATATTACAACTCTCCCCCCTTTAGGGATTTTCATCCCCAAAAATCCTACCAGAAAAGTGGTCTTCACTTTTAATCTCATATTCGGTGCCAAAGGACTTTCACTTAGACTGTACCTCCAATACATCTCTTTAATTTCTCATATGATCTGAAAGGTTACAGTCTCAACTCTCAACTGTTCTTAAATATTCAACCCTTCTCAGTTTCCCATGATATCATGACATAAAACCCGGATCTTAACTTGATTAATGGAGACCAGAATTTCAAGAAATCCAACAATCAAAGAGACCTAAAATTCCATGAATCTGATGAGTAGGAATTCATTTAATACAGATATGATTTATAGATCTCGCCAAACATTTAACAATAGGATACATCACATTTTCCTCTTTCTGCCATGGAAATAATTCTGATATAGCCTCAAGAATAATCCTTCTCATTTCCACCCCAATATCAACACTGACAAGGATAATTTTGATAGATCCCAATTGTGACAGCCCTAGTGTGACCCTAGTCGGCAAGTGGTTTCGGGGCCACAAAACCGAGTCATAAAAATAATTAGCTGTCATATTTGATGCTTATATATGTATATATGCATGTGTGAAAATTTTATATTTGAATTTTGTTTAATTTTAGGTGAATTTAGTAAATAGGACTTATGTGAGAAAATTTAGAAATGTGCTAGGCAAATGTAAAGTGGCCTATTAATGCATGTTATAGAAATGGTGGGTTTGCATGTCAAATTGCCCAATATTTGAGCTAGTGGCCGGCCATGCTATGGGGCATAGCATATTTAAGCATGGTGTGCTAATGTGGTATGTAGGAAACAATAAAGTAAAAAGCTAGTAATAAAGAAATGGAAAAAGGAAAATGATGAAAATAAAGAAAAAATGTCCATCCTTTTTCATTCTTCTTGACCGAAATTCAAAAGGAAAGAAAGGAGGAAATGTTGAAGAGATTCGGCCATGCTTGTAGCTAGGTTAAGGTAAGTTTGATGTTGTTCCATGAGATTCATGCATATTTTTGATGTTAGTTTGAGTTCTACCTAGCCCATGGTTTAAATCTTGCTATGTGATGAAGATGATACTCGGCCATGGGTGTTGTTTTCTTGGTTGGTGTTTGTTTCATGCTAAATCTAGATGAACAATGGGGGTGTCATTTAGGTTAAGATCAAAGAAATTAATCTTGTTAAAACTTTGAACTAATAATGCCCATATGTGTGATAGCCGAACATAGACTTTGTTTAAAGTCTTGGTCAAAGGCCGGTTAAGTGTTTGGAAATGATTAAGCTAGGTGTTTGATCTTTTTGGTTCGGCATAGTACATAAAATGTTGCTAGATGGAGAAAAAAATTCGCCAGCAAGAGGTGTGCTAAGGCCGAATATAATTTTGTATATTAATGAGTAATGCATGTGTTGAATTGATGGAATGGAGAGGATGTTTTAATAGTGCATATATGTGTATTATCCTAGTTTTGAACTTGAAACAAAATGGTATTTGGTCAATACAAGTGACCATACTTGTAGAATGTATTAAGTATGCAATCGGCCTCAACATAGACATGCATGTTCGGCCACACGAATGAATGCATAGATTGATGTTGTACATTCGGCTATAGGTAAGCATAATGATGATCCTATCTTGACTTAGACAATCGCTCAAGGAGAATTTGTTAAGTGCTTAGTTAATTGATATTAGGTTAATGATGTGTGTATTTGGTCATAAAGGTGCACATGAGGAAATGTTTGATTAATTGTACTAAATTGCTCAATGTGATTAAAAATGCCTATGACCATTTTGTATTTGAGCTAAAGGTGCCATATGACCTATCAAACTCCTTGTCATATTCGGCCATAAGCAAGCATAATGAGACTTTAATAAGTTAAATTGTTTGGATTAGCTCAAGAGCTTAGAGGACCACAGTTGGATAAGGGAAAGGAAAAAGTGATCGAATAGCTGTCGAAATTGTTTGACCACCTCCGAGGTAAGTTTTCGAGTAATGGAACTTAGATTATGATTCGATTAGATTATGTCACAAGCAAATCAAAATCATGCTCTTTGTATGTGGCTATTAAGCCGAAATTGTAAGTGTGATAAGTGTCTTGTGTTTGAGCTTTGGTAATGAAAATGAAATATGGATGTGTCATGATTTATTGATATATGTGCAGTTATTCGAATGATATCCGGGCTAAGTCCCGAAGGCTTTTGTGCTAAGTGACTATATCCGGACTAAGATCCGAAGGCATTTGTGCGAGTTACTATATCCGGGCCAAAACCCAAGGCATTTGTGCTAGTGACTATATCCGGGCTAAGTCCCGAAGGCATTTATGCTAGTGACCATATCCGGGTTAAGACCCGAAGGCCTTGTGCGAGTGGTTATATCTGGCTAAATCCCGAAGATACTTGGTTGGGAATGAGCGATCTGCTGTAATAATTTCAATTAATACGCTCGTAAAATCCCAACAATGAGGTATGTTTTGTACATGCATTGGATTAATTGATTCCTTTTAAGTAGTATTCGCTCAGTCGATTAATGAACTTTCGGCCTTTGGCTAAGTTGATCTTTGTGTGTGAATATAAGGGTTGGTAATGTGAAGTAAGTATGATATTGAGAATTTGTGCATATGAAATTATCCGTTTAGCCATATGAATGCTACATTTAGTTGTGTTTAATTTTATGGCTCAAAACTTACTAAGCATTAAATGCTTATCCGCTTCTTTGAATTCTGTTTATAGATTTTGGTTGTCAGCTATCGGACTCGGGATTATTGAAGTGAAGTCACCCACACTATCAAAGCCTTTTGGCACTTTGGTTGAACTTTGTAATGGCATGTAAGGACTACCTTTTTGTTGTTGGTCATGTACCCTTTTTGTATAAATT
>NC_053435.1:70546574-70624692 GCF_007990345.1 Gossypium hirsutum
GAATACCCGATGAAATAGAGCAATATAAATTATAAACCAGTCAGACTACCAATGCTTTCATCCAACACCACGATTAAAAGACATTCCCATATAACAAGAATTTCTTCAGAAGATCAATAGCCATAGAAATATTTCTGAGAACGGGTAAACACATAGAACATCTCAAAAGAGACTGCTAAATCTGTCCAGTCATAACTGTCACACTCAGATAGTTCACATTTCAATTATTCCCCAACTAGTTCTGTCGTCACAAATTTCATATTAAACCATTCACTAAAGAAGGCCAGTTCTGAATAAATTTCGATTTACACTTTTCTCGACCTTGCACCTGAGTAATTCAGTTTACCAAGGAGAATTCCTTTTCTAACTGGGACAGTGCATAACTCCAATAATCTTTACGTCAATTTGATACTTTACTGGCTCTGACTTTACATATCAGCTCATTTTCAATCTCTGATCATACTTATAATTATTCTATCACTGAACTCTTTGGGTTCTCAACTGAAAACTTATTCAATACAAATCTCATGAAATTCCATTATAAGTACCACTTTGGTAAGGGGGAGGGGTTGTAGGACCTCTGACTCGACTTTCTTATACACACACATATGACACAACTCCCATCATCATAGCAACACCATCAAAATCATGTCATTCATTCATGTTGGCTTACACCAATTTTCCTATTGTCCCATTTAGACAATATACTTATGCATACATTCTATGTTTTCTAGATAGCTTTACTTATCCATTCATTTAATTAATTTAATTCATGCTCATGACATCATATAAGGCTAAACAAACATAGATATTTGCATCACAATCACAACTTTCATTTCGTGCATCATCGTGTACATATCATTACAATCATATAATTTAGTCCAACAATTTAACATAGATAAGTTCATTTCATTATTATCCTTTATCTCATAAAAATTATATATCATTAACGTTCATCAACATTCGACGTCCAAATCAAGACAAGGACATTTTCATTCGTATCATATTATTATGACTTTTATTCATACCTCTACTACTTTCTATTTATTCCGTTCATCTTATCAAGTAAGCCATATACACTACATCATATGAGCATTAAGCAAATATGAATTTTTATCACATATGTATCATAAACCTTTATTCATCCTTTTCTGAATAGATACTTATCATAATCATAATTTTACTCAAATACCTTTACATAACATTGAACATGGTCGGCGCAGCTCGGTTGGAGAGTACCCTGTCTAAATAAGACTGTACTCATACGCGTCGGAAGACATCACACTATCACAGATAAGTGGCATGTATAGCTAAACTTTTACACATGCTAAGTTAGTCCGAGAACCGACTAAACCTGCTCTGATACCACTAACTGTAACGCCCCGTACCCGAGACCCTCGCCGGAGTCGAACATGAGGTGTTAACAGACTTAATTCATTACTTAAACAACTCATACAATTCATTTTAAAATTTCCAGACAAGCTGGCTAACTGCATCACAGTCGCTTTAAAAATTCGTATCTCGAGTTTCAAAACTAAAAATTAAGATCCGTAAATTTTCACTGAAACTAGACTCATATATCTATCTACTAATTTTTTTCTAGAATTTTGGTTGAACCAATTAGTACAGTTTATTAGTTAAAATCTCACCTGTTTCAGGGTTCGACTGCTCTGACCTCTGTGTATTACGAATTAGATATCTCTCTGTACAGAATTTCAATGACTATGAAATTTGTTTCTCTTAAAACTAGACTCAATAGGGAATATTTACATATTAAGCATGACTTGTAATTATATTCTTACAATGTATGGTGAATTTGCAAAATCAGAACAGGGGATCCAGAAATCGCTCTGGCCCTGTTTCACAAAATTTAAACATCTCATAAAATATAGCTCATATACCTGTTTTGCTTCTTCCATATGAAAATAGACTTATCAAGCTTCGATTCCATAACTTATTCATTATTTAATTCCATTTCTACTAGTTTTAGTGATTTTTCAAATTCACGTCACTACTTCTATCTGAATCTATTTTATGGTAAATTTTACCTATTTCATGGTTTCCATGGATTAGCTAGCAATTTGACATACATAACACCGAATATGATCATAATTAGCCATTCCAATGGCTAATCACTACCAAGCATTTTTATACCACTCAATTACCATATCATAAGACCATATATACAAAATGATTATAATGTTATACATGCCATACTCAAAATATACAAGCCATTATGCCAAGATGGTATACGGATAGTGTGAGCATGCCTCCGACCGTTCCCGATTTCTGAGCTAGCTTGTTAAAACTACAAGGAATGAAAAGGAGGGACTAAGCATAAATGCTTAGTAAGTTCACATGCAAATAGCAAGTAACATAACCATATAAGCAAACATAAAATATCATTTCAATAATCATCATCAAGACATTCATATCACATTTTCATTTATCATCTTACCATATTGTTGTTATATCGAGTTTTCAACCTGAAGGTTAAGTACATACCTGTTCAAAGTATCCATTTCACAACACTTACCAATACGTCCCTTTCATCTTGAGTATTCCTCCATTTGAGTAGAACTTTACCCGTTGAACACATTGGAATATAATTCGGATACATGGAAAGTTTGCACATAAGTGCCACATATGTAGCCAAGCTACTATGTAACCCGCCCATAAGCGAACTCAGACTCAACTCAACGAGCTCGGGCGTTCGCATCCATGAGTGAACTCGGACTCAACTCAACGAGTTCGGATGCCTAGTTACATCTCACGAACTCGGACTCAACTCAACAAGTTCGGACATTTGCATCCATAAGTGAACTCGGACTCAACTCAACGAGCTCGGATGCTCAACCATCCTAGTGACATGTCACTTGTATCCTAATCCATTCCTAAGGTTCAACGGGACCTTTTTCCCAATCATGTGTCTCAACCATCTTCTACGGAATGCCGATACCGATACTCGGTAGTATTTCACATTTTCCAAGTATATCTCATAATTTGACATATTATCAAACAATTGTCACAAGTATGATATTTCATAATAATTATCATATCATTTAAATAACATTAAAACATTTAAAATAATAACTATATTACCAACATTTACATATGAACTTACCTCGTATGCGAAAATGGCTACTTTTACCATTTCGTCCACAACTTGGTATTTTTCCCATTTTAGCCCAAATTTTAGTTTTCCTTTCTCTATCATTTAAAATATAGTTTAATTAGGACTCACATTATTCAAATTGACCCAAAATCATATTTTGGAAAAATTACAATTTTGCCCCTAAACTTTTGCATATTTACACTTTTTCCCCAAAGCTCGTAAATTAAACTTCAGCCTATTTTCTTATGTTTTATGACATGCTGATCATTTTTCCCTTCTATGGAAACATCAAATTCTCACTCTAACATGTACTTATGACTATTAGGTATTTTTACCGATTAAGCCCTTTTGCTCATTTTCACTTAAAACCGAGTAGCACAAGTTGTCTAACATAATTTAAAACCTTATATTCTATCATAAAACATAAAAATACACAAATTTCACCTATGGTATTTTTCCAAATATAAACCCTAGGTTAAATTATTGCTAGCATAAGCTTAATCGAGCTACCGAGACTCTAAAAACGTAAAGAACTTGAAAAACGGGGCTAGAATGGACTTACAATCGAGCTTGGAAGCTTGAAAAACCCTAGCCATGGTTCCTCCTTGCTATATTCGGCCATGGGGTTGAAGATGAGCAAAATTGGCTTTTAATTTTGTATTTTAATTCATTTTATCCCTAAATAACCAAAATGCCCTTACTACTGAATTTTCCAAAAATTCCATCCATGTCAAATTTTTGTCCATAGACTTAGGAATTGGTAAACTTTCTATTTAAGACCTCCTAATTAATATTTCAAAACACTTTCATACTAGAAACTTCTAGAATGCAAGTTTTGCAAATTATTCGATTTAGTCCCTAATTTCAAGTTAAGTACTTTTATGCATAAAATTACTTCACGAAATTTTCACACAATCATGCAATCATATCATAGACCTTAAAATAATCATAAAATAATTATTTATATCTCGGATTTTGTGGTCACGGAACCACTATTCCGACTAGGCCCAAAATTAGGATATTACAACTCTCCCCCCTTTAGGGATTTTCTGTAATATCCCGAATTAGGGCCTAATCGGAATAGTGGTTTCGTGACCATAAATCCGAGATAGAAATAATTATTTTATAATTATTTTTAGGTTTATGATATGATTGCATGATTGTGTGAAAATTTCGTGATGAAATTCTATGCCTACAGTGCTTAAATTGAAAGTAGGGACTAAATCGAATAAGTTGCAAAACTTGCATTCTAGAAGTTTTTAGTATGAAATTGTTTTGGAATATTAATGAGGAGGTCTTAAATAGCAATTTGACCAATTTTAAGTTCATGGACAAAATTAGGACATGGAAGGAATTTTTGGAAGGTTTAGTAGTAAGGGTATTTTGGTCATTTAGTTATTAAAATGAATTAAAAACAAAATTAAAAGCCAATTTTTGTCCATCTTCTTCATTAGGCCGAAATTTCAAGGGTTCTCCATAGCTAGGGTTTGTTTCAAGCTTCCAAGCTCCATAGTAAGTGATTCCAAGCCCCGTTTTTAATGTTCTTTACGTTTTTAGAATCCCGGTAGCTCGATTAAGCTTATGTTAGCAATAATTCAACCTAGGGTTTATATTTGGAAAAATACCCATAGGTGAAATTTGTGTATTTTGATGTTTTATGATAGAATTTGGGGTTTTAAATTATGTTAGACAACTTGTACTACTCGATTTTAAGCAAAAACGAGTAAAAGGGCTTAATCGGTAAAAATACCTAATAGTCACAAGTACATGTTAGAGTGAGAATTTGATGTTGCCATAGAAGAGAAAAGTGATCAGCATGTTGTACAACATAAGAATAAGGAATAAAGTTTAATCCCGAGCCTAGGGGCAAAAATGTAAATATGCAAAAGTTTAGGGGCAAAATTGTAATTTTGCCAAAATTTGAGTTAAGGATTAATTTGATAATGTGAGTATTAAATGAGCTAAATGTGTTATTTTAGATCAAGAAAGACGTGGAATCGACCTCAATCGAGGAAAAGAAAAGATTGTGGACTAAATTGCAAAATCTTTATATTTTGGTACCAAGGTAAGTTCATGTGTAAATGTAGTAACATAATTGTCATTTTAACCAATTTAATGTTGTTTATATGATATGATGCTGATTATTATCATGAAATATTATACTTTGTGGTTATTGTTGAATAATATGTAATTATGTGAATTACTTGATGAGTATGAACTATCACCGAAGTACCGATTTCGATATTCCGTGGAAGACGACAAAGATGTGTGATCGAGGAAAACGCCCGTTTGAACCTTAGGAATAGATTAGGATACAAGTGACATGTCACTAGGATGGTTGAGCATCCGAACTCGTTGAGTTGAGTCCGAGTTCACTTATGGATGCGAATGTCCGAACTCGTTGAGTTGAGTCCGAGTTCGTGAAATGTAACTAGGCATCCGAACTCGTTGTGTTGAGTCCGAGTTCACTTATGGATGCGAACGCCCGAGCTCGTTGAGTTGAGTCCGAGTTCACTTATGGGCGGGTTACATGGTAGCTTGATTACATATCAGGCTCTTATATGCAAATTATCCATGTATCCGAATTATATTCCGATGTGTTCAACGGGTAAAGTTTTACTCAAATGGAGGAATACTCGAGATGAAAAGAGACGTATTGGTAAGTGATGAGAAATGGATATTTTGGACAGGTATGTATTTAACCCTCGGGTTGAGTGTTGATTACAACCACGATAAGGTAATAAGATGATGGAAAATGATTAAAAAATGTGATAAGTGTGTTGATGATATATGCTAATGTTGATTTGTTTGATTGTTTGTTATGTTATTTATTATTTACATATGAACTTACTAAGCATTTATGCTTACTCCCTCCTTCTTACTCATTGTAGTTTTGGACGAGCCAGCTCAGGAGTCGGGATAGGTTGAAGGCTCAGTCACACTATCAGGAAGATTTTTGGTAAATGGTTTGTAAATTTAAGTATGGCATGTATAGCAATATACTTATTTTGTGTAAATGATCTTATGATATGGTGACAGAATGGTTGAGAAAATATTTGATAATGATAAATTATGAAAATAGTAAGTTTAGATTATGTTTGATGTTAAGGAAAATTATTAAGATACTTAGTGCATAAAAACTCATAAGAGGGATAAAATTTACCATAAACAGAATACTGCAGCAACACTGACGCGAGTTTGAAAATTTACTAAAAATCATAGCAATTGAATTTGGTGATGGACTACATATCAAATTGAATCTTATTATGTCTAGTGTCACATGAAACAAATGAAAAAGTAAAGGAATTATATGTTAGAAGATATTTGAATTTTAGTGAAACAGGTTAATAGCAGTTTCTGAATCCCCTATTCCTATTTTATAAATTCACCATAAATTGTAAAGATATAATTAGGTGGTGTATTTTATATCCTCAGAATCCTTATTGAGTCTAGTTTTAGGAGAAACAAATCTCATAGTCATATGAATTTTTTTACAAAGATAAATTTGGTTCATAGTAAACGGAGGTTAGACCAGTCAAGTCCTGAAACAGGGGTAACTTTAACTAATAAACTGTACTAATTGGCCCAACCAAAAATTTTATAAAAAAATTAGTAGATATTTATATGAGTCTAGATTCAGGGAAAATTTACGGATCTTGGTTTCGAGTTTCGTAACTCGAGATATGATTTTTCTTGTGACTGTGATGCAAGTAGCTTAAAAGCTGTGAATGTAGAAACAAATAATCCAAAGTTCTAAAAATGTTAAATTAAGCTTAGTAACACCTCATACTCGACTCCGGTGAAGGTCTCGGGCGTGGGGGCATTACATTTAGTGGTATCAGAGTAGGTTTAGTCGGTTCTCGGACTACGTGTTGTATGTACGAATTTTGCTATACATGCCATATGTATAAATTGTGATAGTGTGACGACTTCTGACCTTTTTAAATGATTTTTTATAGTAAATGGATCCCGATCCAGCTGTGGCAGATGAAGTAGAGAGTAATGCGCCAGCCCCGGCTGAAGGGGTAGCGCCGACTGAAAACCCACCTCCTACTGTTGGTCAGGGAGGAGGAGAAAGGGGTCGGGAAGCCTTTCTCCAAATGATGAGTGCATGGTACACTGAGTTCGTTCGTACGAACCCAAATGTACAACCTCCCCCACCTCCCCCAATTCCTCAACCTGTACCCCCGATGCCTCAAGGTATGGATCTGATGAAATTTCACAGAACTCCAGTTGATAGAATTCGCAAGTAAGGGGCCGAAGAATTTAAAGAAAATATTGATGATGATGCTGAGAGAGCAGAGTTAAGGCTTGAAAATTCAATCCGGGTATTTGACGAATTATCTTGTACACCTGAAGAATGTTTGAAATGCGCTATATCTTTGTTGAGGGATTCAGCTTATAATTGGTGGAAGACTTTGATTTCGGTGGTACCGAAAGAGAAAATAACTTGGGAATTCTTTCAAGAAGAGTTTCGAAAGAAATATATTAGTGAAAGATTTATTGATCAGAAGCGTAAAGAATTTCTTGAGCTGAAGCAAGGTAATATGACGGTTACAGAATATGAAAGAGAGTTTGTTCGATTAAGTAAGTATGCCAGAGAGTATGTTCCTACAGAGGCCAAGATGTGCCGACGATTTGAAGACGGGCTCAACGAAGACATCAAGGTATTTGTTGGAATTCTTGAATTAAAAGAAATGGTAGTATTGGTTGATCGAGCTTGTAAGGCCGAAGAATTACTTAAAGAAAAGAAAAAGGTAGAGGCTGAGACTAGAAATTAGAAGAAAAGACCGATGAGTGGTTCATTTTCACAGCAACCTGGAAAGTCAAGGAATATGAATCCTCGTTCCCAAGCTTCATCTGGGCAATCATATGGGAATTATAAGAAGCAAAATGTGGGTCCTAAATCCCAGACTACTTCGGCAGCCAGTGTAGGGAACTCGAGATTTGTTAAACCTGAGTGCCAGCGGTGCGGTAGAAATCATTTTGGTCCGTGTAGAGCAAATGAATGTTTTCGATGTGGTTCTTCGGATCATTTTATTAGAGACTGCCCAGAGAGAGCTGAAAAAGAAAAATTTCAGAATACAAAAACAAGTGGGGCGGATTCGAGAGGAAGATATCCAAGAAAAGCTGGGAGCGAAGTAAGCAGTAAGAATGAAGCCAGGGATGCACCAGTTAGACCTGAAGGAAGGGCTCTGGCTAGAACTTATGCTATTAAAGCGCGTGAAGATGCTTCCTCACCTGATGTGATTACCGGTACATTTTCCCTCTATAATGTTAATGTTATTGCTTTGATTGATCCCGGTTCTACTCATTCATATGTGTGCATGAAATTGGTGTCTAGTATGAATATACCTGTTGAGAACACAGAATTTATGATTAGAGTGTCGAATCCGTTAGGCAAATGTGTGACTGTCGATAAAGTATGTCAGAAATGTCCTTTAATGATTCGGGATCATTACTTTCCGGCCGACTTGATGTTGTTGCCGTTTGATGAGTTTGATGTTATTTTGGGTATGGATTGGTTGACATTGCATGATGCTAAAATAAATTGCAAAGAAAAGATTATAGAATTAAAGTGTGGAAATGGTGAAACTCTGCGGGTTGAATCAGATAAATCAGAGGCATTGCCTAGTGTGATTTCTTCAATGTCAGCTCAAAGATATCTGAGAAAGGGTTATGAAGCTTATTTGGCGTATGTAATTAATACAAAAGAAGTTGAAAAGAAAGCTGAATCAGTGCCGGTTGTGTGTGAATTTGCGGACGTATTTCCAGAAGAATTACCGGGTTTGCCTCCAGTCAGGGAAGTAGAATTTGGTATTGATTTGATACCAGGAACAGCTCCGATTTTGATTGCTCCGTATAGAATGACACCAGCAGAGTTGAAGGAATTAAAGTCACAGTTGCAAGAGTTGACTGATAAAGGTTTTGTGAGACCGAGTTTTTCACCTTGGGGTGCTCCCGTGTTATTTGTGAAAAAGAAGGATGGTTCTATGAGGTTGTGTGTTGATTATCGGCAGCTAAACAAGGTGACAATCAAAAACAAGTATCCGTTGCCAAGAATTGATGATTTGTTTGATCAGCTAAAAGGAGCGACATGGTTTTCAAAGATTGACTTGAGATCTGGGTATTACCAACTGCGGGTAAAGGAGTCAGATGTGCCTAAAACTGCTTTTAGAACAAGGTACGGTCATTATGAATTTTTATTTATGCCATTCGGGTTGACAAATGCTCCTGCTGTGTTTGTGGATTTAATGAATCGCATATTTCAGCCATACTTGGACAGATTTGTTGTGGTGTTTATAGATGATATTTTAATTTATTCAAAAGATGAGACAGAGCATGCTGAGCATTTGAGGATAGTTTTGCAAACTTTGAGAGATAAGCAGCTATATGCTAAGTTTAGTAAAAGTGAATTTTGGCTCCGGGAAGTTGGATTTTTGGGTCATATTGTTTCAGGTGATGGTATACGGGTTGATCCTAGTAAAATTTCAGCCATTGTTGATTGGAAACCACCGAAAAACGTAATTGAAGTTAAAAGTTTCTTGGGGCTAGCTGGGTATTATCGGCGGTTTGTAAATGGATTTTCTATAATTGCTGCTCCTATGACTGACTACTCCGAAAGGATGTTAAATTTGAATGGACGGAAGAATGTCAATAGAGTTTTGAAGAATTGAAAAAGTTATTAACTGAAGCACCAGTGTTGGTACAACCCGAATCAAGTAAAGAATTTGTGGTGTATAGTGATGCTTCTCTAAATGGTTTGGGGTGTGTGCTCATGCAAGAAGGAAAAGTTGTGGCATATGCTTCGAGGCAGTTAAAACCTCATGAGAGGAATTATCCTACTCACGATTTGGAATTGGCTGCGGTGGTGTTTGCTTTGAAAATTTGGCGACATTATTTGTATGGTGAAAAGTGCCGGGTATATACCGACCATAAAAGTCTTAAGTATTTGATGTCACAAAAAGACTTGAATTTAAGACAGCGAAGATGGTTGGAATTATTGAAAGATTACGAGCTTGTTATTGATTATCATCCGGGAAAAGCGAATGTGGTTGCTGATGCTTTGAGCAGAAAGTTGTTGTTTGCTTTGAGAGTTATGAACACTCAGTTGAAAGTGTCAGATGATGGTTCGATTCTAGCAGAGTTAAGAGCAATACCGATGTTTTTACAAGAGATTTTTGAAGCTCAGAAAAATGATCAAGATTTGCTAGCCAAGAGAAAACAGTGTGAAGTTGATACGGGATCAGATTTCAGAATCGATTCTGATGGTTGTTTGATGTTTAAAAATCGGATTTGTGTATCGAAAAATGATGAGTTGATTCAAAAGATTTTGCATGAAGCACATAATAGTTGTTTAGCGGTTCATCCGGGCAGTACGAAGATGGATAATGACTTGAAGAAAATGTACTAGTGGAGTGGAATGAAAAGAGATATTTCCGAGTTTGTATCAAAGTGCTTAGTTTGTCAACAAGTGAAAGCTGAACACCAAGTGCCTTTGGGATTACTTCAGCCTATTATGGTTCCTGAATGGAAATGGGATCGGATTACTATGGATTTTGTTTCAGGATTGCCATTGACTCCAGGAAAGAAAGATGCCATCTGGGTAATAGTTGACAAATTAACTAAGTCGGCTCATTTTATCCCGGTACGTACGGATTATTCTCTTAACAAGTTGGTTGAACTGTATATTAGAGAAATTGTTAGATTACACGGAATACCATTGTCAATTATTTCAGATAGAGATCCAAGGTTTACCTCGCGGTTTTGGCAAAAGTTGCAAGACGCGTTAGGTACAAAGTTAAATTTCAGTATTGCTTTTCATCCACAAACTGATGGACAATCAGAGAGAGTAATTCAGATTCTTGAAGATATGCTTAGATGTTGTGTATTGGAATTTCAAGGAAGTTGGGAAAGATATTTGCCGCTGGTAGAATTTACTTACAACAATAGTTATCAGACGAGCTTGAAAATGGCACCTTATGAAGCATTATATGGTCGTAAGTGTCGAACGCCATTGTATTGGACTGAACTCAAGGAAAATCAGATTTATGGATTTGATCTAATAAAAGAAACTGAAGAAAAAGTGAAGATAATTCGAGATTGTTTGAAAGCTGCTTCAGATAGATAGAAATCTTATGCAGACCTAAAGCGAAAGGACATTGAATTTCAAGTTGGTGATAAAGTATTTTTAAAGGTGACTCCGTGGAAGAAAGTCCTTAGATTTGGACGGAAGGGCAAATTAAGTCCGCGTTTTGTTGGGCCGTATGAAGTAATTGAAAAAGTTAGACCGGTAGCATATCGGCTAGCATTACCACCTGAATTAGAGAAGATTCATGATGTGTTCCACGTATCTATGTTACGTCGGTATCGTTCGGATCCTTCACATATAGTTTCACCGACAGAAATTGAACTACAACCAGATATGACCTACGAAGAAGAACCGATTAAGATTTTAGCTCGAGAGGTCAAACAACTAAGGAATAAAAATGTTGCACCTGTGAAGGTGTTGTGGCAAAGGCATGGAGTAGAAGAAGCTACATGGGAATCCGAAGAAACTATGAGAAATCAATACCCACATCTGTTTACCGGTAAGATTTTCAAGGACGAAAATCCTTAAATGGGGGAGAGTTGTAATATCCCGAATTAGGGCCTAATCGGAATAGTGGTTTCGTGACCATAAATCTGAGATAGAAATAATTATTTTATAATTATTTTTAGGTTTATGATATGATTGCATGATTGTGTGAAAATTTCGTGATGAAATTCTATGCCTAAAGTGCTTAAATTGAAAGTAGGGACTAAATCGAATAAGTTGCAAAACTTGCATTCTAGAAGTTTTTAGTATGAAATTGTTTTGGAATATTAATGAGGAGGTCTTAAATAGCAACTTGACCAATTTTAAGTTCATGGACAAAATTAGGACATGGAAGGAATTTTTGGAAAGTTTGTAGTACGGGTATTTTGGTCATTTAGTTATTAAAATGAATTAAAAACAAAATTAAAAACCAATTTTTGTCCATCTTCTTCATTAGGCCGAAATTTCAAGGGTTCTCCATAGCTAGGGTTTGTTTCAAGCTTCCAAGCTCCATAGTAAGTGATTCCAAGCCCCGTTTTTAATGTTCTTTACATTTTTAGAATCCCGGTAGCTCGATTAAGCTTATGTTAGCAATAATTCAACCTAGGGTTTATATTTGGAAAAATACCCATAGGTGAAATTTGTGTATTTTGATGTTTTATGATAGAATATAGGGTTTTAAATTATGTTAGACAACTTGTACTACTCGATTTTAAGCAAAAACGAGTAAAAGGGCTTAATTGGTAAAAATACCTAATAGTCACAAGTACATGTTAGAGTGAGAATTTGATGTTGCCATAGAAGAGAAAAGTGATCAGCATGTTGTAAAACATAAGAATAAGGAATACAGTTTAATCCCGAGCCTAGGGGCAAAAATGTAAATATGCAAAAGTTTAGGGGCAAAATTGTAATTTTGCCAAAATTTGAGTTAAGGATTAATTTGATAATGTGAGTATTAAATGAGCTAAATGTGTTATTTTAGATCAAGAAAGACGTGGAATCGACCTCAATCGAGGAAAAGAAAAGATTATGGACTAAATTGCAAAATCTTTATATTTTGGTACCAAGGTAAGTTCATGTGTAAATGTAGTAACATAATTGTCATTTTAACCAATTTAATGTTGTTTATATGATATGATGCTGATTATTATCATGAAATATTATGCTTTGTGGTTATTGTTGAATAATATGTAATTATGTGAATTACTTGATGAGTATGAACTATCACCGAAGACCGATTTCGATATTCCGTGGAAGACGACAAAGATGTGTGATCGAGGAAAACGCCCGTTTGAACCTTAGGAATAGATTAGGATACAAGTGACATGTCACTAGGATGGTTGAGCATCCGAACTCGTTGAGTTGAGTCCGAGTTCACTTATGGATGCGAATGTCCGAACTCGTTGAGTTGAGTCCGAGTTCGTGAAATGTAACTAGGCATCCGAACTCGTTGAGTTGAGTCCGAGTTCACTTATGGATGCGAACGCCCGAGCTCGTTGAGTTGAGTCCGAGTTCACTTATGGGCGGGTTACATGGTAGCTTGATTACATATCAGGCTCTTATATGCAAATTATCCATGTATCCGAATTATATTCCGATGTGTTCAACGGGTAAAGTTTTACTCAAATGGAGGAATACTCGAGATGAAAAGAGACGTATTGGTAAGTGATGAGAAATGGATATTTTGGACAGGTATGTATTTAACCCTCGGGTTGAGTGTTGATTACAACCACGATAAGGTAATAAGATGATGGAAAATGATTAAAAAATGTGATAAGTGTGTTGATGATATATGCTAATGTCGATTTGTTTGATTGTTTGTTATGTTATTTATTCTTTACATATGAACTTACTAAGCACTTATGCTTACTCCCTCCTTCTTACTCATTGTAGTTTTGGACAAGCCAGTTCAGGAGTCGGCTTAGGTTGAAGGCTCAGTCACACTATCAGGAAGATTTTTGGTAAATGGCTTGTAAATTTAAGTATGGCATGTATAGCAATATACATATTTTGTGTAAATGATCTTATGATATGGTGACAGAATGGTTGAGAAAATATTTGATAATGATAAATTATGAAAATAGTAAGTTTAGATTATGTTTGATGTTAAGGAAAATTATTAAGTTACTTAGTGCATAAAAACTCATAAGAGGGATGAAATTTGCAATAAACAGAATACTGCAGCAACACTGACGCGAGTTTGAAAATTTACTAAAAATCATAGCAATTGAATTTGGTGATTGACTACATATCAAATTGAATCTTATTATGTCTAGTGTCACATGAAACAAATGAAACAGGTAAAGGAATTATATGTTAGAAGATATTTGAATTTTAGTGAAACAGGTTAATAGCAGTTTCTGAATCCCCTGTTCCTGCTTTATAAATTCACCATAAATTGTAAAGATATAATTAGGTGGTGTATTTTATATCCTCAAAATCCTTATTGAGTCTAGTTTTAGGAGAAACAAATCTCATAGTCATATGAATTTTTTTTACAGAGAGAAATTTGGTTCGTAGTAAACGGAGGTCAGACCAGTCAAGTCCTGAAACAGAGGTAACTTTAACTAATAAACTGTACTAATTGGCCCAACCAAAAATTTTATAAACAAATTAGTAGATAGGTATATGAGTTTAGATTCAGGGAAAATTTACGGATCTTGGTTTCGAGTTTCATAACTCGAGATATGATTTTTCTTGTGACTGTGATGCAAGTAGCTTAAAAGCTGTGAATGTAGAAACAAATAATCCAAAGTTCTAAAAATGTTAAATTAAGCTTAGTAACACCTCATACTCGACTCCGGCGAAGGTCTCGGGCGTGGGGGCGTTACATTTTCATCCCCAAAAATCTTACCAGAAAAGTGGTCTTCACTTTTAATCTCATATTCGGTGCCAAAGAACTTTCACTTAGACTGTACCTCCAATACATCTCTTCAATTTCTCATATGATCTGAAAGCTTACAGTCTCAACTCTCAACTGTTCTTAAATTTTCAACCCTTCTCAGTTTCCCATGATATCATGACATAAAACCCGGATCTTAACTTGATTAATGGAGACCAGAATTTCAAGAAATCCAACAATCAAAGAGCCCTAAAATTCCATCAATCTGATGAGTAGGAATTCATTTAATATAGATATGATTTATAGATCTCGCCAAACATTTAACAATAGGATACATCACATTTTCCTCTTTCTGCCATGGAAATAATTCTGATATAGCCTCAAGAATAATCCTTCTCATTTCCACCCCAATATCAACACTGACAAGGATAATTTTGATAGAACCCAATGCTCGGCTTTAACCCCTTTAACAACTCCGATTTTATGTAACATCGAATGCTCTAAACTATCACATTACCTCACTGTCTTGAAACACATCACAATTCATACAACAGTACATTACTAAAAGTGAGGAAGTCTTTACTCAATGTAGACTAGTCTAGTTCAGACGCTTCGGTTACCAATATTCTCATCCATCCGAACTCTGTCAACATGTAATAAACTTTTCAGCTTTCATAAGACGAAAACCTTATCATTCGTAGTGACTTTAACTAATATCAAACTCTTTCTAATAAATATACACTTCTTGTTCAGACTATTTACTCTTTTATTCGTACAAAATGAAATTCTATTATCAGACTTGGGAAAAATAATCCTGAAATAATTGTCACATGAAATCTTTCAAATAGATAATTCACCATACCGACTGAAATTCGCGCTTTTATCACTTATGCCTTTACTGATGTCAAATCCTTACACAGAAATTAGAAAAAACCCCAATACTAAAATCACCACATTACCAAGATCAAATTAGAAGTATAGTCATATTTGACATGATTATCACGAGCTGAAGAACGCACTTCGAACACGAGTCATAATTGACAAATTATGGAACAAAGATAGCAAAGAAACCGAATAAAGAAATCCAAGATAGAGAAATCCAGAATAAAGAAATCCAGAATAAAGAAACCCAAGATACGATACTATGCCGGAGAATCGAAAACCAAACTCATAGAGAAAATACAGAATACCCCGATAATTCTTAAAAGAAAGAAAGTCCAGAAGAAAACATTATTTAATCTCACTGAAATCAAATATAACAATATCAATATATCTTCCCATACATATATATCAGATGAAGCATCAAGTAGAAGAAACAGAATCATAATATCATATGTATTCTCTCATCATTTCTTATCAGACAAAATGAAATAGAATACCCGATGAAATAGAGCAATATAAATTATAAACCAGTCAGACTACCAATGCTTTCATCCAACACCAGGATTAAAAGACATTCCCATATAACAAGAATTTCTTCAGAAGATCAATAGCCATAGAAATATTTTTGAGAACGGGTAAACACATAGAACATCTCAAAAGAGACTGCTAAATCTGTCCAGTCATAACTGTCACACTCAGATAGTTCACATTTCAATTATCATTTCCCCAACTAGTTCTGTCGTCACAAATTTCATATTAAACCATTCACTAAAGAAGGCCAGTTCTGAATAATTTTCGATTTACACTTTTCTCGACCTTGCACCTGAGTAATTCGGTTTAACAAGGAGAATTCCTTTTCTAACTGGGACAGTGCATAACTCCAATAATCTTTACGTCAATCCGATACTTTACTGGCTCTGACTTTACATATCAGCTCATTTTCAATCTCTGATCATACTTATAATTATTCTATCACTGAACTCTTTGGGTTCTCAACCGAAAACTTATTCAATACAAATCTCATGAAATTCCATTACAAGTACCACTTTGGTAAGGGGGAGGGGTTGTAGGACCTCTGACTCGACTTTCTTATACATACACATATGACACAACTCCCATCATCATAGCAACATCATCAAAATCATGTCATTCATTCATGTTGGCTTACACCAATTTTCCTATTGTCCCATTTAGACAATATACTTATGCATACATTCTATGTTTTCTAGATAGCTTTACTTATCCATTCATTTAATTAATTTAATTCATGCTCATGACATCATATAAGGCTAAACAAACATAGATATTTGCATCACAATCACAACTTTCATTTCGTGCATCATCGTGTACATATCATTACAATCATATAATTTAGTCCAACAATTTAACATGGATAAGTTCATTTCATTATAATCCTTTATCTCATAAAATTATATATCATTAACATTCATCAACATTCGACGTCCAAATCAAGACAAGGACATTTTCATTCGTATCATAATATTATGACTTTTATTCATACCTCTACTACTTTCTATTTATTCCGTTCAGCTTATCAAGTAAGCCATATACACTACATCATATGAGTATTAAGCAAATATGAATATTTATCACATATGTATCATAAACCTTTATTCATACTTTTTTGAACCGATACTTATCATAATCATAATTTTACTCAAATACCTTCACATAACATTGAACATGGTCGGCGCAGCTCGGTTGGAGAGTACCCTGTCTAAATAAGACTGTACTCATACGCGTCGGAAGACATCACACTATCACAGATAAGTGGCATGTATAGCTAAAATTTTACACATGCTAAGTTAGTCCGAGAACTGACTAAACCTGCTCTGATACCACTAAATGTAACACCCCGTACCCGAGACCGTCGCCAGAGTCGAACATGAGGTGTTAACAGACTTAATTCATTACTTAAACAACTCATACAATTCATTTTAAAATTTCCAGACAAGTTGGCTAACTGCATCACAGTCGCTTTAAAAATTCGTATCTCGAGTTTCAAAACTAAAAATTAAGATCCGTAAATTTTCACTGAAACTAAACTCATATATCTATCTACTAATTTTTTTCTAGAATTTTTGGTTGAACCAATTAGTACAGTTTATTAGTTAAAATCTCACCTGTTTCAGGGTTCGACTGCTCTGACCTCTGTGTATTACAAATTAGATATCGCTCTGTACAGAATTTCAATGACTATGAAATTTGTTTCTCTTAAAACTAGACTCAATAGGGAATATTTACATATTAAGCATGACTTGTAATTATATTTTTACAATGTATGGTGAATTTTCAAAATTAGAACAGGGGATCCAGAAATTGCTCTGGCCCTGTTTCACAAAAATTTAAACATCTCATAAAATATAGCTCATATACCTATTTTGCTTCTTCCATATGAAAATAGACTCATCAAGCTTCGATTCCATAACTTATTCATTATTTAATTCCATTTCTACTAGTTTTAGTGATTTTTCAAATTCACGTCACTACTTCTGTCTAAATCTATTTTATGGTAAATTTTACCTATTTCATGGTTTCCATGGATTAGCTAGCAATTTGACATACATAACACCAAATATGATCATAATTAGCCATTCCAATGGCTAATCATTACCAAGCATTTTTATACCACTCAATAACCATATCATAAGATCATATATACAAAATGATTATAATGCTATACATGCCATACTCAAAATATACAAGCCATTATGCCAAGATGGTATACGGATAGTGTGAGCGTGCCTCCGACCGTTCCCGATTTCTGAGCTAGCTTGTCAAAACTACAAGGAATGAAAAGGAGGGAGTAAGCATAAATGCTTAGTAAGTTCACATGCAAGTAGCAAGTAACATAACCATATAAGCAAACATAAAACATCATTTGCATAATCATCACCAAGACATTCATATCACATTTTCATTTATCATCTTACCATATTGTTGTTATATCGAGTTTTCAACCCGAGGGTTAAGTACATACCTGTTCAAAGTATCCATTTCACAACACTTACCAATACGTCCCTTTCATCTTGAGTATTCCTCCATTTGAGTAGAACTTTACCCGTTGAACACATCGGAATATAATTCAGATACATGGAAAGTTTGCACATAAGTGCCACATATGTAGCCAAGCTACTATGTAACCCGCCCATAAGCGAACTCGGACTCAACTCAACGAGCTCGGGCGTTCGCATCCATGAGTGAACTCAGACTCAACTCAACGAGTTCGGATGCCTAGTTACATCTCACGAACTCGGACTCAACTCAACGAGTTCGGACATTTGCATCCATAAGTGAACTCGGACTCAACTCAACGAGCTCGGATGCTCAACCATCCTAGTGACATGTCACTTGTATCCTAATCCATTCCTAAGGTTCAACGGGAACTTTTTCCCAATCATGTGTCTCAACCATCTTCTACGGAATGCCGATACCGATACTCGGTAGTATTTCACATTTTCCAAGTATATCACATAATTTGACAATTATCAAACAATTGTCACAAGTATGATATTTCATAATAATTATCATATCATTTAAATAACATTAAAACATTTAAAATAATAACTATATTACCAACATTTACATATGAACTTACCTCGTATGCGAAAATGGCTACTTTTACCATTTCGTCCACAACTTGGTATTTTCCCCATTTTAGCTCGAATTTTAGTTTTCCTTGCTCTATCATTTAAAATATAGTCTAATTAGGACTCACATTATTCAAATTGACCCAAAATCATATTTTGGAAAAATTACAATTTTGCCCCTAAACTTTTGCATATTTACACTTTTTCCCCAAAGCTCGTAAATTAAACTTCAGCCTATTTTCTTATGTTTTATGACATGCTGATCATTTTTCCCTTCTATGGCAACATCAAATTCTCACTCTAACATGTACTTATGACTATTAGGTATTTTTACCGATTAAGCCCTTTTGCTCGTTTTCACTTAAAACCGAGTAGCACAAGTTGTCTAACATAATTTAAAACCTCATATTCTATCATAAAACATAAAAAATACACAAATTTCACCTATGGTATTTTTCCAAATATAAACCCTAGGTTAAATTATTGCTAGCATAAGCTTAATCGAGCTACTGAGACTCCAAAAACGTAAAGAACTTGAAAAATGGGGCTAGAATGGACTTACAATCGAGCTTGGAAGTTGAAAAACCCTAGCCATGGTTTCTCCTTGCTATATTCGGCCATGGGGTTGAAGATGAGCAAAATTGGCTTTTAATTTTGTATTTTAATTCATTTTACCCCTAAATGACCAAAATGCCCTTACTACTGAACTTTCCAAAAATTCCATCCATGTCCAATTTTTGTCCATAGACTTAGGAATTGGTAAAATTTCTATTTAAGACCTCCTAATTAATATTTCAAAACAATTTCATACTAGAAACTTCTAGAATGCAAGTTTTGCAAATTATTCGATTTAGTGCCTAATTTCAATTTAAGTACTTTATGCATAAAATTTCTTCACGAAATTTTCACACAATCATGCAATCATATCATAGACCTTAAAATAATCATAAAATAATTATTTCTATCTCGGATTTTGTGGTCACGGAACCACTATTCTGACTTGGCCCAAAATCAGGATATTACATACTACATGTATCTTTTCTCACTAAACTCCGTCCAAAACACCGGAGTTTTACATTTGTGACCATATAAAGCCTCGTACAGTATAATTTTGTACTTGACTGTTAACTGTTATAGTAAGGAAATTCAACCCAAGGTAAATACTTTTCTCAATTGCCTTCAAATTCAAGTACACAACATCGAAGCATATTTTCCAAGATCTAAATCATATGTTCAGATTGATCATTGTCTAAAAATGAAATACTGTACTAAAATGTAACTGTATACCTAGAGTTTCTTGTAGCTTGTTTCAGAATCAGAATATGAACTGTAGATCTCTATCAAAAATAACAGAAGCTAGCACATCATATAATCTGATAATCTCACTAACAAATCATTCAAGCAATCTATCAAGTGGGAACTCCACTAATACCAGGATGGAATGTGCAAGTTTCGTCAAACAATCAACTATTACTCAAATAGTATCTTTCTTTTTCATAGACAAGGATAATCCCAATATAAAGTTCATAGTACTTTGTCTCAGTTCCATTTCTGTATCTTATCTGGATATAATCATCCTGAAAGTTTCATCCTTATCTTGCTGATACATCCAACATTTAAACAGAAATTTAGAAATATCACATTTCATTCTGAGCTACTAATACATATTTTTCAAATCATTATACATTTTATCATTCCCCAGATAAACAGACATAGTATCATTATGATCATTCATGTAAAATTTTATGTATAAACTCTAAATTCTTCAGTACATAGACTCTATCTCTAAATAACAGACATTTATCAGATCTATTCTGAAATTCTGAATTAGAAATTATTTCACACTGTATTCATTTAACTTACAAATCGTTATTACTTTTCTGAGTTTTACTAATCTGTCGTAGAGTCATCGGTTTAGCTCTATACTCAGCTAAAATTGAGTTATTATCAAACAATCATAATCAACATCCATGGCTTACAAAGTATATAGAGCTTTTCTACTCGGAATATCTATAACCATATTCGCTCTTTCCAAGTGATATTCAACTATCAAGTCATAGCCTTTCAACATTTCAAACCATATACGCTATCTCAAATTCAAATCTTTTAGTAACATTAGATACTTCAAACTTTTATAATCGGTGAATATATGACATTTTTCACCAAACAAGTAATGTTGTCGGATTTCAATACAAAAACAATAGCCGACAATTCCAGATCATGTATCGAGTAATTCTTTCCATGTAGTTTTTTTTAATTGTTTGAAAGTACAAGCAATTACTTTGCCTTACTGCATCAAGACATGGTCTCATCCCATTCAATAGTATATCACTATAACAACAAATTCTTTACCCGATTCAGGCTAAACCAAAATTAATACTTCGATCAACAGAGCTTTTAACTGGTCAAAACTTTACTGATATTTATCAGTTCATTCAAATCTTACCTCTTTTCTGTAATAATTGGGTCATCAATGTAGCTACTTCAATTATTAGCTTTGCAGCTTTGAGTTTTTCCAAAGCCACAACCATCAGATAGATTTAAAACCATAGTGCATTAATATGACTGACATTTCAACCGTATAGATAAAGCAACACTTCAATATCAATATTGCACCTCAACTTAAAAGAGGGAATACAGAAAGTGGTCACAATAATAACCAATGCAGTAACACAGTTTCTATAATCTATGATCTCTATCACCATATCTCATGATCGAGTCAATATTCATAACGATAATAAATGTAATTACCTCTGATCAAATAATATATTTCACAAGTAACCCATGTTTACATAACAAAGAGATTGATGATATCTCACAGAAAATTCAGAAGAGTAATATCACGTATACTTAGTAGAAACAACTGTGATAAAGACAATATACTTGCATATTCACAATTCAGGGCTTTAATTAGTAGAAATAGGATATGATATCATATGAACCTTATCATCAAATCTTACATCAATCACGATAAATTAGAAAACCTAAGAAAAATAGAGCAATACCGTTCAAGAATCAACTAGACTTTTAGTAACCCCATCTATTATAATTAGCTAGCCTTTCAATACGATAAATATTGCATCTGAACATGCACAATTTCATATGCCTCTGAGAATAACAGAGCTTATAGAGTACCCAGAAAAGATTATTGTAATATACTCAATTATAACAGCTGTATTCAAATATCTTTACAATTTCATCACCATTCCACTAACTAATAAAGTCATCAATAATCTTACATTATTCAGTTCATTGAAAGAATCAATTCGGAAAAAAAAAATCGGCTAATCCATTCTGTAAATATCATATCTAGATAAGTCAATTACTCATGAATAATCTTCTTCCTTAACAATGACATCATATATTCAGAATAATTTTCAGAAAAATTGTAACATCCCTAACCCGTATCCGTCGCCAGACTAGGGTTAAGAGGTATTACTAGACATGTCAGAACAATTCGTATTCATTTGATAATCAACATAGCATCAAAGTCAAACATCATTATAAAGTCCCTTACGTAGGTCAACGAGACCTTAAACATGCTTTAGAAAGGGATCGGGACTAAACCAAACACATAAATTTTTTTTTGAAACTTGAACATTTTTCAAAGCTATAAAGATCACACGCTCGTGTGAACAGGCCGTGCGGCATTAGACATGCCCGTGTGTTTAGGCCGTGTCAAAATAGGGCATACATACTGACTTGTCCACACGGCCACAAGACACGCTCGTGTGAAAATTAAGGAGGTTACTGACTTGGGTCACACGGCCAACCACACGCCTATGTGCCAGCTCGTGTGCCACACACGACCAATAGACACACCCGTGTGTCTAGGCCATGTCAAAACTGTAGGATATACTGACTTTAAATCGTGGGTGCCCCAAGGGACACATGGCCTTGTAACATAACCGTGTGACGCAAATGGCTAAGACACATGCCCGTGTGTCTTTCCATGTGGACAAAAATAGGCTATTTGCAAAGCCAAATTGCCACCTAAAAAGGTTCATCCCTACAAGCATAATACAAAGCACATTTTGCACCAAATTTTCAACCAATTCACAATCAAAACATACACCATTCATGACATATCATTATAAACAAATTTCATGCTTGTAATCCATACCAAATCATACCAAAATATATGATTCATAATTTCAATTTACTACATTCATTCTCATGCCAAAATATTACCAATTTCCAAAATAAGCACTTACCACAACTTACCAAAATTGACCATTTCAATTGGTCATTCAAGAATGCATCAAAACATACCATTTTTGAACACAAAACATATACCAAAATTCATTCATAATCACATCCATAACCAAGCCATGTCACATGGCTAGATATATACACATTACAAAACATATTCTAATACTTTTAGCCTATACATGCCATACTTCAATATATATATTTTCAAAAGGTACCAAAATAGAGTTTGATAGTGTGGTGATAATCCTTGATGATCCCCAAGCTCCCAGTAGCTTCGATATCTATAAAACAGTTTAAAACACACACAAAGTAAGCTTTCAAAAGCTTAGTAAGCCATATACAAATAAACTTATCACAGATCACAACTATAAACAAATTATTTGTATGAATCATAGGATAACTCAATGTCAAGTTCATATTTCTCATTTAGTTCAAATACTCATAACCATTTGTTGATATGTACATCACATTTCTACATAATACAAACATATTTCATATGATCACACATATATACATATGCTTACCTTTCATTCTAAATTTTAATATACATTTCAAACGTACCTGAATCAGATGCATGTTCACATAGTCATTCATTTTCTCGGAATGCCTGTTAAACCATTCAAAATCAATAAGGATACTCGAATAGCATGAAAAGCTCATACAATGCCAACGTCTCAGACGCGGTCTTACATGTAAACAAATATCGATGCCACTATCCCAGACAGGGTCTTACACGAAATCAAATACGATGCCGATGTCCCAGACATGGTCTTACACGTAAATCATAAGTCGACGCCAACATCCCAGATGTGGTCTTACATGAAAGCACATATCGGATCCTATGCCATGACATATGCATCCTAACTATTCCCATGGTTTGTACGAGACTTTTCGGACGTCGAAACTTTGTTAATACTTTCTCGGATATCTCATACTCAACTCATATAATCATTTATCATTATTCAAGAGCATATAAACAATAATAATTCAATTCAAAACACATTTATTTGTATATTAACTTATCTCGTACGGATTCGAACGAACGGAATCAACTACTCGATGATTTTCGACTTTCCCCGATCTAAATCCGTTTTCTTTGGTTATTGATCTATATAAATTCAAATTTAAGCCTTTTATTCAAAAAATCATTCAAATCAATCCATAAACATACATTTAGGGCATTTTACAAATTAGCCCTCACATTTTCACATTTTAACACTTTAATCCTTAATTACGAAAATCAAAAAATACGCAAAATTCCCTTTTGCACATGTTAGGCCAAATATTCGCTTAACTCATACAAGCCCACACATTTCATTTATTTCACATTTTAGTCCCTCAAAATCTCATTTTCACAATTTAGCCCAAATTACTCAAATTCATCAAAAATTTAAAGAGAAAACATGTTAACCCAACATCAAACTTCCATATACTATCATCAAACTTCATAAAACTCATAGTTTCATCAATGGATCAACTAAAAATTATCATCAAAATCAGAAATTGAGACATGGTCTTGATAGATTACTAAGCAACAATCACAAAAACATAGAAATTATCAAAACCCGAACAAAACTCATACCTTAATTCAAACTCAGAGTGCCGAAACCCTAGCTTGAGTTTTCTTTTCTTTTCTTCTGATAATTTCGGCAAGCATGGATGATACTGGCCAATTTTCATGGTTTTGTTTTATTTAATTACTAATTAATACATCATTTACCATACTAACCTTACTTAAAACATTATAACATCACATATATTAAGTCCATAACCATCCACTAACCTTAATAGTGGCCAAATTTCTTTTTAAGGACTTTACATTTAATAAAACATAGCAAATAAGTACTTAATCAAATAGAAGACCACTTTTGCATTTTACGTGATTATGTCCTTTTATCAAATTAAGCACACGAATGATAAATTTTCCATACGAGACTTTCACACATGCTTAAACACATATTGTAAACACGAAAAATAAAATTAAAATATTTTTATAACTCGAATTTGTGGTCTCAAAACCACTATTCTAACTAGGGTCTAAATCGGATTGTTACAACTCTCCTTCTTAGGGATTTTCATCCTCGAAAATCTTACCATTGAACAGATTCTAATATTGTTGTCTCAGAGCATCTTCGGACACCATGTCATTGCTATAATACTTTAACTAACGGAATTTTCTTATTTCACAATTCTTTAACCTCGCGAGTTAAGCTACGGATCGATTTTTCTTCATAGGTCATATCGGACTGAATTTCAATCTCAGACGGAGAAATCACCTGCGAGGGATCAGATTTGTATCGTTGAAGCATCGATACGTAAAACACATTATGAATCTTCTCTAATTCTGGTGGCAATAATAATTTATATGCAACTGATCCGATACGCTCGATAATCTCATACTGCCCGATAAACCTCGAACTCAATTTGCATTTCCTGCCAAATTGGAGTACTTTCTTCCATGCTTTCAAAAACACTTTGTCACCGATCTCAAATTCAATATCTTTTCATTTCAAATCCGCATAAGATTTCTATCGATCGGAAGCTGCTTTCAAACTTTCTTGGATCATTTTTACTTTTTGTTCAGTCTCTTTTATCAAATCAACCCCGTGAATCTTATAGTGTACAACATTTTCTACCATATAAGGCTTCGTACGGTGCCATTTTAATGCTCGATTGAAAATTATTATTTTACGCGAATTCAATCAATGGAAAATACTGTTCCCACGTACCTTCAAACTCAAGAATGCAACATCTTAACATATCCTCGAGTATCTGAATAATCCGCTTGGATTGAGCATCTTTTTGCAGGTGAAAAGCAGTAGTAAAATGTAATTTCATACCTAATGCCTCTTGTAGTTTCTTCAAAAATCGTAAAATGAATCTCTGATCCCTATCTGACACAAGAGATAATGGCACACCGTGCAATCTTTCAATATCATAAATGTATAACTCAGCTAACTTATCAAGCGAGTAATCAGATTGTATTAGAATAAAATGAGCTGATTTTGTCAATCGGTCAACTACAACTCAAATTGCATCTTTCTTTCATGGAGATAAGGGCAAACCCGAAACAAAATCCATCGTTACTCTATCCCATTTCCATTCCAGAATCATAATCGACTATAACAAACTAGATGGCACTTGATGTTCAACTTTAACTTGCTGACAGATCAAATATTTCAAAACAAAGTCGGAGATATTTCTTTTCATTCCAAACCACCAGTAATGCTGTTTCAAATCATTATACATTTTCGTACTACCCGGGTGTATAGATAATCAACTATTGTGAGCTTCATTCAAAATCATCTAAATCAACTCTGAATTTCTCAGAACACAAATCCGATCTCGAAATTTTAGACAATCATCATTATCAACTCGAAATTCAGAATCAGAATTCGAATTCAAACACACTAAGCTCGTTTTGCTATTATCTCATTATCAACCTTTTGAGCATCAATAATCTATTGTAAGAACAAAGGTCTCGCTTTCAATTAAGCTAAAACCAAACCATCATCAGACATAACCAAATGACTATTCATCGCACGTATTGCAAATAGTGAATTTCGACTCAAAGCATCAGCAACAACATCTGCTTTTCCTGGATGATAATTAATAATAAACTTGTAGTCTTTTAACAGTTCTAGCCATCTTCTCCATCGCAGATTCAAATCTTTCTAAGTCATCAGATATTTCAAACTCTTATGATCTGAATATGCATGAAATTTTTCACCAAACAGATAGTGGCACCAAATCTTCAAAGCAAACACAATAGCCACCAATTCCAGATCATGCGTCGGATAGTTCTTTTCGTGTGGTTTTAATTGTCTCAAGGCATAAGCTATGACTTTGCCTTCTTGTTTGCATCAAAATGCAACCTAATCTGTTCAACGAAGCATCACTATAAATCAAAAATTCTTTACCCGATTCTAGTTGTACTAACTCCAAAGCTTCTGTCAAAAGGGTTTTCAACTGTTCAAAGATTTTCTAACACTTTTTAGACCATTGAAATTTCACATCTATCAATGCAATCATAGAAGTATTGTAAAGAGTAAATGTACCTGTAATCAAATTTGGAGATGAAGCTTCCTCATGAGCTCGGATGGCGTAAGCTCTAGCAGGTGCTCTAGCCTCAGATCGAACAGCGGTGTCTTTTATCCCTTTTTGACTACCACTTATATTTCCCTAATTTTGGGAGGTCTACTCAAGCTAAAGTGTTACTCAGTCTCGAATTTAGCACAATCTCTTGCTCAATAGACTTGGGACAATTTCAGATAAAATGATCTAAAGATCCACATTTGAAACAAGCCCGATCATACAATCTACAATTATCGAGATGTCTTTTACCATAGTGTTTACACTCAGGTTGATCGGATCAGACATTTGCAACTCTTGCAACAAAAGTAGCTGGAGTTCTAAAGCTTGAATGCGATCTAGCACGATCTCTACTCGAATGCCCCACATTAGCCTTTGAACGGCTATAATCATCTTGAAATTTCTTTGACGTAGACTGAAATGATTTACTTGCAAATCTCTTTCTCACATCTCTAGCTTTTAAGTCAGCTTTTCTTTTCTCTTTCTTGAGTTCTTCAGCTTTACATGCTTGTTCAACAAGCACAACAAACTCTTTTATTTCTAAAATTCTAACTAACAATTTGATGTCTTCGTTCAAGCCATCCTCGAATCTCTTGCACATAATTGCTTCAATTGAAACACATCGTAACGCCCCGAAATTGGGCCTAGAAGTATTGGACCTTGAGCATGGGAGCAGTTAAGAGATTGCTCATAAATATTTTAGTTAAGCAAGAAACTGGCACAAATTTCATGTTTTCTTTACTGGATAAGTGATTTAGGTGTGTTTGGGAGTGTTTGAGAAGCCTGGGTTCAAGGCTGGGCTTTTTCAAAAATTTTAGTTTTTCCCCTTAAGTGAACCTTGGCTTTATCTTGTAGGCCTTATAAATATTTGTGGGTAAAATGTGTCACAAAAGAACCTTGTGGCTTGGTGGCAAGTGGCGTGACTTAGTAACTAGGAAAACTTGGGTTCAAATCCCATGGCATACAAGGTGTATTTATTTTATTGCCATGAGGTGAGAGAGGTAGAGTTGGATTGAAATTCTGCTGAGGTGGTTGTGGACTTGGTCAACGGGAGAGAATCAAGGGTTTGGATGATGGTTGTTATTGATATGGAAGAGATTTAGGTGGAGAAAATCGTGGAGTGTGACAAGGGGTGGATTTGGCCGAATTTGGGAGTCTATGAGTGCCTATTCGGTTTTGACTTAGTGCTGATTTGGTAAGGGGAAAACGTAAGAATTCGGCTAGGTGGGTTCTCTTTCACTTTTGGTCATTTTCTTTATTTCTTTATTTCTGAGTTCCTAACCTCCTTTTCTCCCTTATCTCTCTAGTGTCAAAATTGTAAGTAACCATTCGTGCCCTTTCTTTTCATTGAGATTCTATTATTCTGCAACTATTCAGCAAATGTGTCGAAGCTTTTAATTGTCAAAATATTGAAGCCTTGTGGTGTTTTGCCCAATTCTCTTTCTTTTCTCTTTCAATCTATTTCGAATCACTCAATTGTGAGTTGTCTCTTCTACCTTTTCTTGCTTTGGCCGAATAGTGTTAGGACTCTACCTGGATTTCTTTCAAATTTTCTCATAGCTGAATTCCCCATCTTTCTTTCTTTAATTTATTTTTTTGTTCTTTTTTATTCAGTCGATTCTCCTTTTGACTGAGTACTTTGTTCTCCGTTTTCTCTCAGTCGGGTTTTTGTTGGCCGAATATTACTGGTAAGTGGTTTTTCGATATTGGGTTTTTCTTTTTTTCTCTTTATCGATGCTCATCTTACTTTTCTCCTCGATAAGGCCTTATTCCGTTAATACCTTCCTGTTTTGTCATTGCTCAAATAGGGTTACCCTCGGTGCATGTTGTCTCTGCTATTTCTATTACGTTTGGTTTAAGCTTGTGAAGGGGTGTAGGCTGACTCCTCCTTTCAGCAAATCTTGGACAATTGCACTGTCTGTAAGTGTTGAACCGAATGGTATTTTCTTTTTCGAGAAGGGTTTTCATGTTCTTTCATTAGAATATTATCTATTTAACCATTATTATAGTCAATAACAATGGATGGATTGCACTTGTGATTCAGTTAATCAACAAGGGACGTGTGGGTAATTATAGTTAGTGACCTAAGGCAGACAAACTGATTTTTAGCCGATCAAGGTGAGTAGGAGTTGGCGTTTTAGGCTTGATTAGTTATTAAATCGATTGGTGATAGTATATCTTGTTTTTATCAAGGTTTGGAGCTCGCGGATCTTAGCTATAACATCCTGAAATAGGCCCTAAATGGAACAGTGGTTGCGAAACCATGAATTTGAGATAGAAAAAGTTTATTGCGATTAATTTTATGATTTAACGAGTGATTAGATGCATGTGTTTGAATACCGATAACAAATTTCAGTGATTGCATGTCCGATTTGCATACTAGGGCTTAATTGCAAAAGTTGATAAATATGAGTTCTAAATGCTAAGGGATTAAATTGAAGTGCATGATTGAACTAGAGGTCCTTAAATGGTAATTAGACCTTTATATTTTCATGGTCAAAAATTGATATACATAGGTAGAAATAACTAAAAATTTTAATGAAGGGCATTTTAGTAAAGTGTCAAATAAAAAATTAAAAAGGGAAAAAGATGGCAAAAATGTGCTCATCTTCTTCCTTAGGCTGAATGTTAAGGGTTCTCCATAGCTAGGGTTTGTTTCAGGCTTCCAAGCTCCATAATCAAGAAGAACGAAATTTGGAGTTAGATCGGGGAATGAAAAAGATAGTGGACTAAATCAATATAGTTTATTGTATTTTGTTTCGAGGTAAGTTTGCGGTAAATAAATGCAATATTCTATTGTTTTATGTCAATGTTGTTAATTTCCAACATGTGTATATTTATTTTATGAAAATATTCAAAGAAGACTCAAGCATGAATTGATGGAGAAGTAATTTTAGAAAGTCCTAGTTGAACCTTAGGAATGTGTAGGATACAAATGTTATGACATTAGGGTTTAAGGATACCATGTAAGACCATGCCAAGGCATGACAATTGGTAAGGTTTCTAAGGCAAGGGTACCATGTAAGACCATGTCAAGACATGGAATTAATAAGTTACTATAAGGCAAAGGTCCCATGTAAGACCATGCCAAGGCATGGCATTGGTGAGTTCATAAGGCAAGGATACCATGTAAGACCATGTCGAGACATGGTAATGGTAAGTTTCAAAAGGATACCACGTAATACCATGACAAGTCATGGTAAGGTACCTGTGTATCCTTAGTATTCCAAGTGGTTCAAAGGGAATATTTAAAGAGAATATCAAGGTAAGGTAAGGTAAGACGAGTTATACTAAAAAGGTAAGACAAGTTCATGCTAGAAGAGCAAAGGTAAGTATATAATGTTGATGTATGCTTGATAAGGAAAAAGGTAAGTAAAATGTATAATAAATTTGATTAAGTAAGTAAGTATTTAAGTAAGTGAGTAAGTGAAGAAGTTTAAAATATGTCTATGACAATTAATGAAGTTGCATTAAGTAGTATCATGCCAAGTGGTAAGATAATTCTTATGAATGTTGTTATTTATTTGCATGTAAACTTACTAAGCTTAATGCTTACCCCTTTTATTTTCCTTCTTTTTATAGTTTTGTTCAGCTAACTCGGGGATCGCAAAGTACGTCAGAGGTTCGGGCACACTATCATAAGAATTATTTTGGTATAACTAGATGTTTCATTTTGAGTATGGCATGCATAGCATCGTAGCCATTTTGTGTGTATGATCTTATGATAAGGCTAATGAATGGTATGTAAATGCTTGATAATGATTGGCTATTGGAATGGCTAATCAAGGACATGTTTGGTGTTATGTATGCCTAAATGCTAGTTATTCCATGGAAATCATGAAAAGGTGAAATTAGCTTTAAAACAGTATTGGAAAGCAGTAATGATGTGAATTTGAAAAATCACTAAAAATAGTAGAAATGAATTTTGATAGTGAATGAGATATAAAATTAAATCTTATTGAGTCTATTTTCATATGAAATAAACAGAGTAAATAAAGGAGTTCTATTTTATGAGATATTTAAATTTTGGTGAGACAGGGTCAGAGTGATTTCTGAATCCCCTGTCCTGAATTTAGAAATTCACTAAACATTGTAAAAAAATAATTAGAAGTTATACTTTATATCTATAGATTTCTTATTGAGTCTACTTTTAAGAGAAATAAACAACATGGTTATTTGAATCTCGTAAAGGGAGAAAAGTAATTTGTAGTGAACAGCGGTCAGAGCAGCCTAACACTAAAACAGGGGAAAATTTAACTAATAATATGTACTAATTGGCTATATCAAAAATTCTAAAACAAATTTTGTAAGAATATATATGAGTCTGGTTTCATAGAAAATTTATGGATTTGAATTTTGAGTTTCGTGACTCGAGTTATGATTTATTTAGTGACTATGACGTAGATGGATAGTTTATTTATGAAAAATGAAATAAATTAATTTGATTTGTTTAAGTGATCGAAAATTTTTTATTGATTCCGGTTAGTTCCCGTTTCAATTTCATGTTTTAGGGTCTCAAGGACCCTTTTTAGGGACATATTGAATGAATGAAACTAAATTAAATTTAAAAGCAAATTTTTATGCCTCGAAATAGTAACCAAGTCCAATAACGCCTCGTGCTCGACTCTAGTGACGGTCTCGGGTAAGGGGTGTTACATTAGCTCAAGTTCCTATACAGGTGTGTAAATGTGCACCAAAACATGTTACTGTCAAAAAGCCGAAGAAGGTGTGTAACCACACCCTTCCTTACTGTAGATCAGCAAAAGCTGAATTGCCAAAACTTCGGCATTTGAGGCCTCTAGAGCGTGCGATCGTTCGTGGGGTAAACCAAGCCCACAAATCATGGGCGATAGACTGTAAAGGGCACTACGAGCATTTTCGTGGACTTGGGTCGTTATGGGCCACGTTGGGTCGAAATGGGTCGTGTGGGCCCAATGGGCTTGTGGCCCCAACATATTAAATCCACGGTAAGTGACAAATATTGGACTAGGCTATGTAGGTCACATAGCCATAACTGAATTTGGGCTAAATGGGCCACACGAGCATGTTGGCCCACTTGGGTCGAGTAATGGGCCCTGAGCCCATTTACACTGTTATGATCGTTTAGGTTATCCGTGTCGTTCGAAGCGACTGTAGACCTTCAGAGAGGTCGTTATCTGACTGTAATACCCCTGTAGGGTAAAATGACCGTAATGCCCCTGTAGGGTAAAATGACCATGATACCCCTGTATGGTAAAATTACGAGTAGCGCTTAGGTTCCGTATGACTGATGTGCTTATGATTTACACATATATGATTGTACTTAGTATCACTTTGCATACACTTCATATTTATGAGATGACATACTGCATGGGGTTGGGATTTTGATATGGAGGAAGTACTGTACTGGTGGCTATGTTACATTCACTGTTACCGGTGGCTTGCCACATTTACTATTTCATGCAGCTGTACTGCATTATTATTACTGGTAGCTTTGCTGCGATATTGGTGTGCTGGCTGGGTGGGTTGATTTATATCCCCACATAGTATCTTGGTTGGTACGGGCGGTGTGCTGGCTGGATTTGGGTGGGATGTATAATTGCGTTACACTGTACTGTTACTGTATAGGGCTAAGGCCGAGACTGTACTGTTACTGAATAAGGCTCAGGCCCAGACTGTTACTGCATGCACTGTTTAATATTTGATTGATAGGGGGCTACACACTGAGTTTTTTTTAAACTCACCCTTTCTTTTTAACTGTACAGGTAATCCCCAGCCTTAGACGATTGGGTGCTGCGAGGGACTTGGAGGTGGCCACATGACTGCGGTGTCTTGCATTTGGCTTTATTTAATATAAATTATACTTTTGGGTTTTTAATAATGTAATAAGGCCATTTTGGGTTTTAATTTTTAATTAGGCTTGGATTATATACTTTTAAACTGTTAGTCTAGGTAAAGACGAGTTTTTTTTTGAACAATTACTGTTTTCTAAAACACGCGTTTTAAACTTCATCGACTTAAAAAGCTTCCGGGGTTAATAGGGTAAACATTTTGACGAGAACTTTTGTTAGATAATAATAAAAGGATTTAAATTTAGTAACGGATTTTTACCTAAAAGATCAATTTTCAAAAGACACTTTGATGTGACACGGTAGATTAGGCCATAGCGTCCCTGCCGGGTTTGGGGTGTTACATTTATTCTCGTACATACTGGCTCAGTTTCAAAAATACTCGCTCATATTCTGTAACGGACATAGGGCCTTGTTTTAACTCAAGAAACTCTTTGCGTTTCTGATCGATAAATCACTGACTGATATATTTCTTTCAGAATTCAGCTTGACAAAAATCCCAGGTAGCTCGTTCTCTCGAAACTACAGATATCAACGTCTTCCACCAATGATACGTCATATCTCTCAAAAGTTAAACGACACATTTTAAGCATTTGTCCAGAGTCAATGACAATTCATCGAACACTCGTATTGTATTCTCTAACCAGAACTCAGTTCTCTCAGCATCATCATTAGTAGTATCACGAAATTCTTCGGCCCCATATTATTTAATTTTATCCACTAGGGGTTTATTCATTAGAATTGGATTAGCTTGTGGCATAACAGGGACTTGCGGAGGATTTAGAGGCGGTAAAGGTTGTGGCAAAGCCAGATTAGTTTGAATATATTGGGTGAACCAATCATTCATCATTTGATAGAAGGCTTGTTTAGCCTCTCCGTTATGACTACTAGTAGCAGGTCTAGAGTAGGATGGCGCTGTCCCTTGCATGGGAGCAGGCGCATTACTCTCAACATCGTTAGCTACGGCTCGTTCGGGATCCATTTCTATATAAAAACACATTTTCATTGTCAGGAATCATCACACTATCGCAATTTGTATTATATCATATATAGCTAGACTCACAAACGCTACGTTAGTTCTAGAATCGACTAAACTATAGCTCTAATGCTAATGAAATGTAGCAATCTAACCCGTATCCGTCGTTGGACTAGGGTTAAGAGGTATTATCAGACACATCGGAACAATTCGCATTCATTTCATAATCAACATAGCATCAAAGTCAAACATCATTATAAAGTCCCTTATGTAGGTCAATGAGACCTTAAACATGTTTTAAAAAGGGGTCAGGACTAAACCGAACACATACAAAACTGTTTGAAACTTAAATAATTTTCAAAGCTATAAAGATCACATGCCCGTGTGAATAGGCCATGGCAAAACAGGGCATACATACTGACTTGTCCACACGGCCACAAGACACGCCCGTGTGCCTTACCGTGTGAAAATTAAGGAGGTTACAGACTTGGGTCACACGGCCGACCACACACCCAATGTTCTGCCTATGTGCTACACACGACTAATAGACATGCCCGTGTGTCTAGGCCGTGTCAAAACTGTAGGGTATACTTACTTTAAATCGTGGGGTACCCTAGGGGACACATGGCCGTGTAACATAATCGTGTGTCACACACGGCTAAAACACACGCCCGTGTTTCTACCAGTGTGGACAAAAATAGGCTATTTGCAAAGCCAAATTGCAACCCAAAAAGGGTCATCCCTACAAGCATAATACAAAGCACATTTTGTACCAAATTTTCAACCAATTCACAATCAAAACATACACCATTCATGACATATCATTATCAACAAATTTCATAATTGTAATCCATACCAAATCATACCAAATCTTAAACCAAAAATCATACCAAAATATATGATTCATAATTTCAATTTACTACATTCATTCTCAAGCCAAAATATTACCAATTTCCAAAATAAGCACTTACCTCAACTTACCAAAATTGACCATTTCATTTGGTTATTCAAGAATGCATCAAAACATACCATTTTTGAATACAAAACATATACTAAAATTCATTCATAATCACATCCATAACCAAGCCATGTGACATGGCTAGATATATACACATTACAAAACATATTCAAATACTTCTAGCCTATACATGTCATACTTCAATATATACATTTTCAAAAGGTTCCAAAATAGAGTTCAATAGTGTGGTGATGATCCTCGATGATCCCCGAGCTCCCAGTAGCTTCGATATCTATAAAACAGTTGAAAACACATACAAAGTAAGCTTTCAAAAGCTTAGTAAGCCATATACAAATAAACTTATCATAAATTGTAACACCCCTAACCCGTATCCGTCGCTGGATTAGGGTTACGAGGCATTACCGATCAAATACAACTCAAAAAAAATTTTTATTTCAATAATATTCATCTAGTAAAATTTTAAATCAAACTTTCATTCTTTGATTCTATAATTCATATAACTTCAAAATTTACATTCAATCAATATCAAAAGAAATCATGAAAATCAAATATTAACCCATAACCAAGTATATTTCATTTCACATGCCAATCATATATGTATATTTAAACATTTATGACATTCAAATAAATTATATATAAATATATTATTATCTGACTAATCGTATGCGTATACTTTAAAACATGAAAATATACATCATTTTATTCCATATAAATAACATATACCATCATGACATTTGTTCACATATCAGCAACAATTGCATAACACAGATACATATATATAATATCCTACTTATTATAAATTGAATATATCATCAATTTAACCAATTCTGCTACTTAAATATTTGACCAATATTTTCAAATAATATTCCATTTGAATATCGACACAAAAATCACATTCATTAATCAAAATGTCTTAGCCCAACTAAGTCTATAATTATTCAGTACTACAAATATAGCATTATCATATAAATAAACCCATAATGGCCTAATTATGCAAACTTGTCGAAACACAATTAAGGCACATTTTATAACCAACTTAAAACCTAACATTTTAGTCTTTTCTTATCGTACCTCAAACAAGGCATATTAACAAAATCAATCATATAACATACTCCTCATTTGTTTTCATCGACTGTACCTAATTAACTAATCATTCCAACGTAAGATATATACACATATATTTCCATTACATCCATTTCATAATAACTAATACCCGCTCGAATATATATATATGCATTATAGCAAAAACACATTCACCAAATAGAGCATTACTTAAAAATGATTCATTTAGCCAAACACACCACGCACTTACACAATGAACATAATTTCCAAGTTGAGCTAATTACATAACCGATTACAAATCATAACTATCATCATTACCAAACCATTTCCAAAATATATAACACCTATTACACAATCCATTCATTCATAGCATATAGCATTATAACCAAAACGGATTAAACCGGATTAAACCATGAACAAGCATAACCGATTTCAAACATAGAAGCTAAGCCATTTTCGCATGGCTTAAGTTATACATAAACCAAAATTCAATTTTTCAAATTATACTCCAGCCTATACATGCCATAGATTTAAAAGTTCATTTATAAGAATACCAAATATAGTTGATAGTGTGATTGACTCTCACGATGATCCCCGAGCTCGTAACTTGGCTCCAAAATCTATAAAACAATACAAACAAACACATACAGTAAGCTATCATAGCTTAGTAAGTCAAAAGCCAATATATAATTCAATGTTAACATTAACTCATCTTAAGCAACTAATTTATACTATCATATTCACATTTATTTTCAAGATCATAAACAAATATATAACATACGCTTTCATATACAATTTCATATTAGCCGAATATACATAATCTTATATATACATATTCAAATATCATTTCAAAAATAATCACATTATACATTCAAAAAGCCTTATACACTTTCCATACTCACATACATTCTTTATTTACATCATAAATGATTTGTAACAAATATCAAGTACTTACTTACCTTATTTCAAGTAGGTAATAAGCTAACTCATACCTGGTCATTTTAGTTCGTTTTACACACTCGATCATAACTTATCGTTGCCCGATAAACCATTTAGAATTGGATAGGACACTCAGATAATCACATATATCGTACAATACCAACGCCTCAGACGTGGTCTTACATGTAATTACATATCGATGCCACTGTCCCAGACAGGGTCTTACTTGCACACATATATCGGAGTCACATATCGATGCCAACGCATAAAACGTGATCTTACTCGCACACATATATCGAAGTCACATATCGATGCCAATGTATAAAACGTGGTCTTACTCGCACACATATATCGATGCCATGGCTTACTCGCATATCACGTATCGAAATCCTGTGTCATGACATATGTATCCTAGCTATTTCTAAGGTTCATACGGGGCTCTCGGACGTCGTAACTCGGTCAAATTAAATTCATAAACATTTCTGCCAAGCTTATTCACATTTGGCTAATACATATAGATATTTACATATTTCTATTCAGCATATATAATTCACATTTAATTAAAATTAAGTACACCTATTTGCTTATAAACTTGCCTCAGACGATGAAAAAAATAGGAACGGGACGGCTAGTCGACAACTTTAGTTTTCCTCTATCCAAATTCGATTTTCTCTTTTCTTGTTCTAAATTAATATAAATTAAACTTATTTAATCAAATATTCAATCAAATTCATCCAAAAATCACATAAATGGGAAAATTACCATTTTACCTTGACATTTTACACTTTTTTACAATGTAGTCCAAATTGCACAAAACACAAAACATGCAAAATTTGCACACACTATGCTTAGGCCGAATATTCTTAGTGTTCATAAAAGTCCACACATTTCATTTATTTCACATATTAGTTCCTCAATTTATTATTTTTTCAATTTAGTTCTTATTACTCAAAATAATCAAAAACTCCATTAATCTAAAACATATCTTTCATATTGCATCATCAAACAACAAAAATCAAAAACTTTCAACAATGGCATAACTCAAAATATTCATCAAAATAAAAAATTCAAGCATGGGTCTTGTAGATAACTTAGCAACGATCTCAAAAACGTAAAAATTATCAAAAACCGAGGTAGAACTCACCTTGAATTAAGCTTCAAAAGTGCCGAACCCTAAGCTTCTTTATTTCTTTTTCTTTCTCTTTATTTCAGTGATAAGAAGAATGAAGAACATGGCTTTAATTATTTTATGTTTTATGATATATTAACATTTTAATAAGTTTACATTTTTAACCTTTATAATAAAATTATAAAACCATTATACACAAGGCCACTACCGTCCATAACATTTAAATATGGTTTATTTACAACATAAATGCATCATGAAATGAAGACATCATCAATTCGACCCTTTTAAAAATAACCACCAAATATTCATTTTATGCGGTTAAGTCCTTTTATTTAACCGGACACTCAAACGACAAAATTAAATCACAGAAATTTCACATATATAAATTCACACATAATAACCACAGAAAATAATTTTTAAATATTTTTCTAGCTCGAATTCGTGGTCCCAAAACCACCGTTCAAATTAGGGTCTAAATCGGGCTGTTACAACTCTCCCCCTTAGGGATTTTTGTCCCCGAAAATCTTTCCAGTGAATAGGTTCAGATAACGCTCTTTTATTGTATCCTTTGGCTACCATGTTGCTTCCTCAACTTCGTGTTTATGCCACAGTACCTTGACTAACGAAATTTTCTTATTTTACAATTCTTTAACCTCGCGAGCCAGAATGTGAATCGGTTCTTCCTCATATGTCATATCGGACTTAATCTCAATCTCAGATGGACTAATCACATGTGAGGGATCAAATTGATATCTACGAAGCATCGAGACATGGAATACATTATGGATCTTTTCTAACTCAGGTGACAACAACAATTTATACGCAACTGGTCCGATACGCTCTATGATCTCATACGACCCAATAAATCTCAGACTCAATTTGACTTTACGACCGAATCTGAGTATTTTCTTCCATGGTGAAACTTTCAAAAATACTTTGTCCCTGATCTAAAACTCTATATCTTTTCGCTTCAAGTATGCATACGATTTCTGACAATCTAATCCTATTTTCAGGCTTTCACGGATTACATTCACTTTTTGTTCAGTCTCTCAAATCAAATCGACCCTGTGTATCTTGTTTTCACTAAGCTTAATCCAATACAATGGTGTACGACATTTACGACCATACAAAGCCTCATAAGGTGCCATTTAGATACTCGATTGAAAGCTATTATTGTATGCAAATTGAATCAGAGGTAAGTATCATTCTCACGTACCTTCGAACTCGAGAATGCAACATCTCAACATATCCTCAAGTATCTGAATGATTCATTTGGACTAACCATCTGTTTACGGATGGAAAGCTGTGCTGAAATGTAATTTCTTACCTAATGCATCTTGCAGTTTCTTCTAAAACCGCGATGTAAACCTTGGATCTCTATCCGAAACAATAGAAATAGGCACACCATGTAATCTCACAATCTGAGAAACATATAACTCAGTAAGCTTGTTAAGCGAATATTCTATACAAACTAGAATAAAGTGAGCCGATTTAGTCATTCTATCCAAAATAACCCAGATTGCATCTTTCTTGCTCGGTGTCAACTGTAAACCAGATACAAAATCCATCATGACTCTGTCCCATTTCCACTCAGGCATCATGATCAGTTGAAGCAATCTAGAAGGTACCTACTGTTCAGCTTTTACTTGCTGACAAACTAAACATTTCGAAACAAAGTAAAAAATGTCTCGTTTCATACCATGCCACCAGTAAAGCTATTTCAAATCATTGTACATCTTCGTACTCCCCGAGTGAATAGATAACTGACTACTGTGAGCTTCATTCAAAATTATCTGAATCTATTCTGAATTTCTCGGGACACATATTCAATTTCTAAACCTCAAACAACCCTCAGCATTAACTCAGAATTTTGAATCAACATTTGAATCGCATTGAGCTCGTTTTGCTATCAAATCATCATCAACTTTTTGGACATCACAAATTTGTTGAACAGATAACGGTTTTGCTTTTAATTCAGCTATTATCAAACCATCATCAGATATAGCCATATGCGCATTCATTGTACGCAAAGAAAATAGTGATTTTTAGCTTAGAGCATTAGCAACAACATTAGCCTTTCTCGAATGGTAATCAATCATAAGCTCTTAGTCTTTTAACAACTCTAACCATCATCGCTGTCTCAAGTTCAGATCTTTTTGAGTCATCAAGTATTTCATACTTCTATTATCAGAATAAACATGACATTTTTCACTGAACAGATAGTGACGCCGTATCTTCAATGTAAACACAATCGCTGCCAATTCTAAGTCGTGTGTCAGATAGTTCTTTTCATGTGGCTTTAACTCTCTCGAGGCATAAGCTATAACTTTGCCTTCCTGTATCATAACACAGCGCAAACCATTTAAAGATGCATCACTATAAATAACAAATTCTTTACCCGACTCTGGCTGAACTAGCATTGGAGCTTTGGTCAAAAAGGGCTTTCAACTGATCAAAACTTTTCTGGCACTTTTTTGACCACTCAAATTTAACATCTTTCTGTAGTCGCTTCGTCATCGGGGTTGCAATCATAGAGAAACCTTTCACAAACTGCCTATAGTAACCAACAATCCGAGAAAACTTTAGACTTTAGAAACATTTCTCAGAGGTTTCCAATCAAGTATAGCTAAAATTTTACTCAGATCAACCCAAATACCCGATGCTGATACAACATGGCCCTGAAAAATAACTTCGCGTAACCAAAACTCACATTCACTAAACTTTGCATACAACTATTTATCTCACAGAGTCTGTAACACAAGTCTCAGATGTTCAGCATGCTCAGTTTCATCACGGGGGTAGATCAAAATGTCATGTATGAACATAACCACAAACCAATCTAGATACTGTCTAAAGATTCGATTCATCAAATCCATGAAAACAGCCGGTGCATTAGTAAGTCCGAAAGGCATAACCAAAAACTCATAATGTCCGTCCCTCATTCAAAAAGCAGTCTTTGGCACATCGGAGTCTTTAACTCACAACTGATAGTAGCCTGATCTCAAATCTATCTTTGAAAACACTGTAGCCCCTTTCAGTTGATCAAACAAATCATCAATCCATGGCAATGGATACTTATTTTTTATAGTCACCTTGTTGAGCAGTCTATAGTCGATACACATTCTCATAGTTCCATCTATCTTTTTTCACAAACAAAACTGGTTCACCCCAAGGAGAAAAACTCGTTCCCGCGAAACCTCTATCTATCAACTCTTGCGGCTGAGCTTTCAATTCTTTTAATTCATTAAGTGCCATTCTGTACGGAGCTATCGATATCGGAGTCATCTCTGGCACTAACTCAATACCAAACTCTACCTTCCGAATAGGTGGCAAACTCAACAATTCTTCAGGAAACACATTCGGATACTCGCACACAACAGGTACTGATTAACCTTTCTTTCGGCCACCTTACTGTCAGGCACATAGGCAAAATAAGCTTTGTAACCTTTCTGCACATATTTCTGAGATAACATCGAAGATATCACTGCTGGTAAACCATTCAGATCATTAGATTCAATCTGAATAATCTCATCATTTTGGCACCTTAAATCAATAGTATTTCTTTTGCAGTTCCCAGAATTATGTCGAACTCATCGAATGGCAACAACATCAAATCAGCCAAAAAACACAAATCCTGAATCATCAAGGACAATTCTTACACACATTGTCAACCATAACACACCGGCCTAAGGGGTTTGATACACTAATCACAAACTCAGTAGACTCAATAGGCAAAGTCTTACTGAATACTAAAGTCTCACACATCTAAGAATGAGTCGAACCAGCATCAATCAATATAATTACACTAGTATCATAGAGAGTGAATATACCAGTAAAAACATCTGGAGATGAAGCCTCCTCGCATGCGTGAATAGCATAAGCTTTGGCAGGTGCACAAGCCTAGGATCTAACTGCTGTATCATATTCCCTCTATGACTGCTACTCACATTACCCATTGATTACGTGATTTCGTGATATGTTTTAAATATTTATAATTACTCATTCTTGAACTAACTATTATCGTGATGTAGGCAAGCGTACCTATCGAACAGTAGTACAGTTTTAGCAAGACCGGATTGTCGAACCCAAAGGAACTAAAAGTGCTAGTAATGACTGCCTTATTATTATCTAGCCTAAGAATAAAGAGGTTTTGTTTTAACTAACTAATTACCTAAACTAAGAACTCACAGAGAATAGAATTGGGAAATTTCTTTTGGGAAAGTCAATTGAATGAAGGTAATACCAAAAGAAAAATCCACCTAGGCTGTACGCATTATTCTGGCTCCAAATCGGATGATTTATTGATTTAACTTCTTCCGTAGAGATCCCTAAGTTATGTTATTATCCCTATTCAAGACTAATAACGTTTAATCCCTAGATTGAATAACCAAGACTTTTCTCTAATTAACACTCTAGGGTTGCATTAACTCGATCTATGGATCCCCTTATTAGGTTTCACCCTAATCTGGCAAAATCTTGTCACCCATGTCTAGGCGCGTAATCAACTCCACTTAATTATGATAAATGTACTCTTAAACAGTGTCTATTCCTCCTCTGAATAAGAGCTTATCTTGAATCAGTATCCTGGGATATCAAAACAAGAATTAAGAACACATAATTAAGAATAAGTTAAATATTTATCATATGATTCAGAAAATAATAACAAGATTCTTCTTAGGTTTCATTCCCCTTAGGTATTTAGGGGTTTTAGTTCATAACTAAATAAGAAAACATCTCAGAATAATAAAGAATACAAAACATAAAGAAAACCCAAAACTCCTGAAGGGAAATTGAGGAGAGATCTTCAGTCTTGATGATGAATCCGGCTTCAGAGATGGATCAATTGGCTGTCTTTGGGTAATTCCTTGCCCCCTATTCCGTGTGTCTCCTTTCTTCCTCCTCTAAGGTGTATTCATAGGCTTTGGAATGCCTAAGAGCCCTCAAAATTAGCCTTTTCAGAATTGGACTCAACTTCGGTTCGGCAGTGACATACCTGTGTGCGATTACTTCATGCCATGCTCAAGCCTGCCAAATTGACACGGCCGTGTGGTCCGCCTGTGTGAGGAGGTCCAGGCCGTGTTGATTTCGTACTTTGGCCCATTTTCTTCGTTTTTGGCCCGTTTCTCGTTCCTTTCGCTTTCTTGTGCTATAAAACATGAAATTAAAGCATTAGGAGCATCAAATTCACCAATTCTAATGGGAAAGCATCTATAAAATGTGTTAAACATGGGGTAAAAATATGTATAAATTACGGTTTATCAAATACCCCCACACTTAAGCATTTACTTGTCCTCAAGCAAAATTCTCAACTCATAATCAAAATAAATTCTTCTCAACTTATAATTTCTGTCGATAATATCTCAAATTAATCCATAGGTAATCATAAATTGAGAATTCAACTAAAAGAACATAAAAGTTTCAAACATTCGAATTTGAGCATTTTATTCCAAAAACATAGGTGTCTCCCCTCATCTAAGTAATTATCTTTGATTCAGAATATCACTGAGTTTGACTTCCTCACTAAAGAATCACTCAAATCACTCGAGGTGTTTAAGGACAATAAATGAAGCACTCAATAGTCAATAATGAAAGGTCATAACCATAGGCTTGCATGAGAATCAAATCTCCTCCACTATAATTTAAGATGATACATCAATCAAAAGGTCTTTAGAGGGTTGTAATGAGGCTTGGTTAGGGGGTGTGATCACAAGCTAAAAGAAAGGGTTAGAATCGAGATTGAATTGGAAAATTGCCTAAGTAGAAAAGAAGTTAATCATCACTTGCGTACAACAAAGCTTCTTTTCAGAATATGGAATTACTAATGTGTGTACATAATTTTTTTTTTAAGAACAAGTTAAATAACATAGACTAACTATTAAGAACAAGACATAGCTAAGAAATTTGTTCAACTCAAATCTCGACAAAAATAGGGATTAATTTAGGGGATTTCAATAATATTAGGTTAAGGGTTAATATTAAGGGTAATACAAGAAATGGCTTGTTAGGTTCAAGGGGGTTTACTAGGGGTTAATCGTGGAGGTAGGCTTTTCATGGCATGAGTGGGTTAATCCTAAGTGCCTTAATCATTTTGACATATCAAATCAAATGGTGTGGTCTCGACATGCATAATAAAGCAAGTTCTAGAATAACAGTTCAATACTGACGCACTCTAAGCAATAATAAAAGTGAGCATTTAAAAGGCTAAAAAATCTCACAAAAATTATGGCTTTTTGATGTTTAAAACTTGTGAATTCCAACTCAAAGTAATACCTAAACTTTGGGGAAACAACCTAAGATTTTAAATTCTAAAAAATCAACTTATCACGCTTGATTCTCTAATGTCTTGAAGCTTAAACAATCAATGCATAAATCTCTATGTTTTAATTCAAGATATATCAACAAAAATCATAAATCAATCAAAATTTATTCTAAATATAATATGAGAGCTTTTTAAGAGAGAAAGTAGTCATTTAGGGATTTATCTGATAATGAAATAAATATCCCCTCACACTTAAGACGTACATTGTCCTCAATGTACAAAGATAGATATTAGAGTATAAAAATAAGATATGGAGAGAAGTGAAACTTCCTGTATGATGAATTCCTCGAACTGGAGGTTTGGAGAGTAATCAGTTCGAGAGTGGAAGAGGATACTCCGGTGGTCATAGAGGTTCATTAGTCCATAAGTCCTATGCCAAAAGAATATTATATCTAGTGGTAGCTATGGTCTTGGTCGATCAGGCATGGCAGTCATGGAGAACCTTTCCCGGTGGAGTCATTAGTTCCTATGCGATGATGAGCTAAGGAGCTCTATATAACTGTGATAAAATCAGGAACTTTTTAGGGGATATTAGGAAGAAGAATTACTCATAAAGAAATAACCAAAATTGATAATTAAAAATAAAATTCTAAGATCAACTAAAATAAAAATAAAAAGTAGTTGTAATAAAAATGAAAAACATAATATAATAAATAAATGTTTTTAAACATCTTCATCGTTGGATGGTTCGCGAGGTGGGACTGGCGATGAGATGTGGAGGTGCTGACAAATCTACTGTATAGTAGCATCAATGTTGTCAAAACGTTGAAAACTCTGTTGCTCGAGTGAGGCGCTCAAAGATGTCAGCATATGAAGCCGCTCGATCCTCCTCAGTAGATTGGGCAAGACGATATTAGGGAGGGTAGGTTCCTCGATGCCTCTCGATCATCCTCATGCTAAGCATGCTCGAGATGCCTTGGAGATGATTCTTAGGCCCAGTGCTGAGGAGCCCAAAGTGTCGAGCCAACCGGGTCATGTAGGGGCCAATGGAGATGACCCCCTTCCGATGCCGCTCCGTCTGGTCCTGAATCGCTAGGGAGATGAAATAGGCGAGGTCGATGACGTGCCCGTGCGACATGCACCATAAGAAGTAGGCATCGTGACTGTTGACAACGCTGGTGCTCTCTTGCCTCCCTATAATTGTGTGAGCCAAAATGGCATGTAGGTACCTTAAAGAGGGAGGGAGAGCCGATGCCTTGGAGCGGCTGGGATTGTAGGTGGCCCTACCTGGTACTAGTGCATCCCAGCATCGTAAAGGAGAACGATGGATGTGGAGGCTGAGAGCATGTAAGTCATTCTCCTCTTTGAACTTCTCTATATATAAGCCTAGTGTAGCACCAAACTCTGGGACGCTTAGCTAGTGGACTAACCCACCTAGGCAAAACTGGATCGTGCCGGGATCATTGTAGTTCGTCATTACTATCTAAAAATGGAACGTTGAGATAGTTCCATCGTGAGCTCGAGGTATGTTGGCTCAATAATCCCAAAGAACAGCTCCCAAGGGTCGGGGGTTAAGAGGGCCCGAGTTGCATCAGCCAACTGAACTTGTTCTACGGTAGCCCAGTTGATGCAGTGGCCTGTAATTAAAGGTCGAGCTCAAAGGATTTGGAAAATTTCTTCTTGGGGCCCCCGGGGAAATTGAAGGAGAGGGTGACGAATTTTCGTGGTTGGACCCGCGGAGGATGACGCTCCCTTCCTTTTCTTTGAAGCAGGGACAACAACCTTCTTTCCTCGTGAAGACGACATTAAAAGCCTGTAATGCAAACAATAATAATAGATAAACAAATAATAATAGGTAAACAAATTCGAAGAAGTAAAAAGTCATGAATTTGAACTAACTTATTTCAGCCAAGACTATTAATATAAAGCAAACTCAACCACAATAACAATGAGAATGAGAATATAAATGTAATGGGTATGAGGTTTTCCTAATCTCGATTTAACACGGAATGTATGATAACTAATCCTAGGAATGCAAATTCAATGATAGACATTCGCATGGTAATAGCATGAGAATAAGCATAGTAATGTCATGACTAACCTAAGAATACAAATTAAATAATGAGAAAAATGAAGAATAGTTCAAAATATATGAAGATTATGTTGATACTAAACATTAGAAATAAGTAAAATAGAAGTGAAAGGAGTAAACAAACACTAGGGGAGAGAGATTGAGCCTCAAAAATGGAGTAAAAAGCACCGCACGGGCGTGGCAGGGAGGGCGTACGGGCTTACAGCGGCTAGGGTTAGGGTTTTTGAATGGGGAAGGAAGTGAATAGTGCAGGGTATTTATAAATCTTTGGGGCACACGGCTAGGGAACATGCCTTTGTTCCCCAATTTTTAGCCTGTGTGATTCGTGAATTTTGAAATTGGGCGCGTCTGACATTTAATACACGCCCGTGTTCCTTGGGCGTGTGGGTGCACACGGCCGTGTCGTACGGCCATGTCTGGCATTGTTTGCTTCTCCCATGTCCGTGTTCATTTGACAGGTTCGACCACGAGTGTTAGACACGGGCGTGTCACACGTCCGTGCTGTTTTAATAGGTTAGCCCACGGTTCTTCCACACGGGCATGTCGCACGCCTTTGTTGTTTTGGCAGGCTCGAGCACGGCCATGTCACACGGTCGTGGTGTTTTATCGCAGCCCGTGTTTGGGTAAATCTTTGCCTTGTTTTCACACGGCCTAAAGTGCGCCCATGTGCTTGGCCGTGTCTCTGTGGAAAAGTTGTATTCAAGTGTTATGTTAGTAAGTTAGATGTCGAATACTAAATTTTAAAGAATTTAATATAGTTAGTGCTCGGGTTGCCTCCCAAGAAGCACTTATTTGTAGTCTAAGCTCGACTTACCTTTCCGTTGAATGATCATGGTGGTTTGACAAGTTTATACTCCTCATTCTTGCAATCAATCTCATCAAAATAAGGTTTTAAACGTGTGTTGTTTACCTTAAAAGTGCCGAACATGGGATGACTCACCTCGACCGTACCGAATGGGAAAATGTTGAGTATCGTAAGTTGAATTTCTTTATTCGGTGTGGTAGCGACAATGTGGGGATCTGTGATATCTAAGAAGACTCTATCTCCAACCTTAAGTTGATTTTGAGAGGTATTGAGTTCATTCTGTCGTAGATTCAGTTTGTCGGGTGTTCTCGATTTATGTGTCTGTCATTCATCTAGCTCCTCGATTTGTAGTCTTCAATCTTCATGAACAGGTCCTCTACTATAGCTAGAGAATGACTCATGTACTTCCTTCAGACTTATCTCCTGCAAAGTGGCTTACATCATATGGTTAGTTTTAATAGAATGGTTTAGATGATCACCTTCAATTTTCGATGTGCTTCTAGAATTGCGAGCTTGAAGAGTGATTGTTTCGTCTCCCACACCGAGTGTGAGTTCACCTGTGCCAACATCAATAATCGTTTTAGCCGTTTCTAAAAAGGGCCTTCCTAAAATTAAAGGAGTGTTGCTATCCTCCTCTATGTCTGGAACAATGAATTCAACGGGAAATATAAATTTATCAATTTTAACTAGCACATCTTCAATAATACCCCTAAGAAATCTTATATTTTTATCTGCTAATTGAATGCTCATCCTAGTCTGTTTGGGTTTCCCGAGACCTAGTTACTTAAACATTTTGTAGGGCATGACGTTAATACTAGCCCCTAAATCAGCTAATGCATTATTAACATCTAAACTACCAATTAAGCATGGAATCGTAAAACTCCCTGGATCTTTTAGTTTGTTTGGTAGCTTATTTTGCAGAATAGCTGAGCACAGTGCATTTAGGTCCACATCCAACGCCTCGTCCAACTTCCACTTATTTTTTAAAAGCTCCTTTAAAAATTTCATTGCGTTTGGCATCTGCGATAGGGCTTCAATAAATGGTAAGTTAATGTGTAAATTTTTTAAGAGTTTAAGGAATTTACCAAATTGTTCATCTGAGCGGTCTTTCCTTGTTGCGTTGGGGTATGGCATGTGAGGTTTATATTCGATGTTCACTGATTTGTTTGTATTGTGATCTACCTCACCTTGACCTTTGCTTACCACAGTTTCTTGCCTCGATTCTGGCTCAGGCTCAACAAATCCTTCTTCATCTTGAATATTAATTGCGTTGAGCTGTTCTTTTGGGTTGGGTTAAGTATTACTTGGCAAGCTACCTTGTGGTCATTCAGAGATTAGTTTGGAAAGCTGGCTTATTTGAGTTACGAGCCCTTGGATTGACACTTGTTGATTTTTATGTGCTATCTCAGTGTTCTGAAAACGGGTTTCTGGCATCGATATAAACTTTGAGAGCATCTCTTCAAGGTTCAACTTCTTTTCCTATTGGTAGGGTGGTTGTTGAAAACCCGGAGGATGTTGTGGTCTTTGATTTCCTTGACCGCCTTACGAGAAATTGGGGCGGTTCCTCCAACCTGCATTGTAAGTGTTACTCTATGGATTGTTTTAAGGTCGAGGATTATTACCCATGTAATTTAATTGCTCGTTATCCATGTTGTAGCCATAAGGTTGGTATTCCTAATGGGTTGGTCCACCTCCACTTGCTTCGCACTACATTACTGGGTAAACCTGTGAAGAACTAAGAAAACCATCAATCTTTTTATTTACAAGTTCTACCTAGTTTGACAGCATAGTAACCGAATCGACGTTATAAACGCTTGCTGCTTTAGTTGGCTTAGTTCTCATGACTTGCCACTGATAGTTGTTCAGTGGCATCTCCTCTATAAACTCATAGGTATCTTCAGGTGTTTTATTGTTGATGGTTCTGCCAGCAACTGCGTCAACCATTTGTCAAGTCGAAGGATTCAGGCCATCATGGAATGTTTGAACCTAAAGCCAAAGCGGTAACCCATGGTGAGGGCACCTTCTCAGTAAGTCTTTGTATCTCTCCCATGCATCGTAAAGTGTTTCTAAGTCCATCTGCACAAACGAAGAGATATCATTGCGTAATTTAGTCGTTTTAGCCGGTGGAAAGTATTTGAGTAAAAAATTTTTTGTTATTTGTTCCCAAGTAGTAATTGACCCTCGTGGTAACGAGTTCAACCACTATTTAGCTTTATTCCTCAATGAAAAGGGAAACAACCGAAGACGTATGTCATCATCAGAAACGCCATTGATTTTAAATGAATCGTAAAATTCCAGAAAGTTTGCTAAGTGAGCGTTGGGATCTTCATCCTACAAACCGTCAAACTGAACAAGCTGTTGTATCATTTGAATTGTGTTAGGTTTCAGTTCAAAAGTATTTGCAGCTACAACAGGTCTAACTATGCTAGATTCAGTTCCTGTTAAAGAAAGTTTAGTATAATCATACATAGTTCGTGGAGCAAGATTTTGATTAGCCGCAATTGCAAGAGGTAGCTAATTGTCTTCGTTTTCAGCCATCTCTTCGGTTGGGGTTTGAGTATAGTCTTTTTGCTCATTCTCTGTGTATCTTAAGCTTCGTCTTATTTCTCTTTGGTTTTTGCGTACTGTGCAATCGATTTCTTCGTCAAAAAGTAGTGGTCCTAACGGGTTTCTTCTAGTTATAAACTATAAAAAACCTGCCAAGAGAAAGAAAAAGTAAATTAATAAATAATAATAATAAATTAAACTGCAAGAAAAATAAATGGCTAAAGTAATAAAAATTGAGTGTTCCTAATATCTTAGTTCCCCAGCAACGGCGCCAAAAACTTGATCGCGTAATTTCGTGATAGGTTTTAAATATTTATAATTACTCGTTCTTGAACTAACTATTATCACGATGTAGGCAAGTGTACCTATCAAACAGTAGTATAGTTTTAGCAAGACCGGATTGTCGAACCCAAAGGAACTAAAAGTACTAGTAATGACTGTCTTTTTATTATCTAGCCTAAGAATAAAGAGGTTTTTGTTTTAACTAACTAATTATCTAAACTAAGAACTCACAGAGAATAGAATTGGGAAATTGCTTTTGGGAAAATCAATTGAATGAAGGAAATACCTAAGAAAAAATCCACCTAAACTGTACTCGTTATTTTGGCTCCGAATCGAACGATTTATTCATTTAACTTGTTCCGTAGAGATCCCTAAGTTATGTTATTATCCTTATTCAAGACTAATAACATCTAATCCCTAGATTGAATAACCAAGACTTTTCTCTAACTAACACTCCAGGGTTGCATTAACTCGATCTATGGATCCCCTTATTAGGTTTCACCCTAATCCGGCAAAATCTTGTCACCCTATGTCTAGGCACGCAATCAACTCTGCTTAATTATGACAAATGTACTCTTAAACAGGGTCTATTCCTCCTCTGAATAAGAGCTCATCTTGAATCAGTATCCTGGGATATCAAAACAAGAATTAAGAACACATAATTAAGAACAAGTTAAATATTTATCATACGATTCAGAAAATAATAACAAGATTCTTCTTAGGTTTCATTCCTCTTAGGTATTTAGGGGTTTAAGTTCATAATTAAACAAGAAAACATCTTAGAATAATAAAGAATACAAACATAAAGAAAACCCAAAACTCCTGAAGGGAAATTGAGGAGAGATCTTCAGTCTTGATATGAATCCGGCTTCTGAGATGGAACAATCGGCTTTGTTGGGGTAATTCCTTGCCCCCTATTCTGTGTGTCCCCTTTCTTCCTCCTCTAGGGTGTATTTATAGGCTTTGGAACGCCTAAGAACCCTCAAAATTAGTCTTTTCAGAATTGGACTCAACTTGGGTTTGGCAAGGACATGCCCGTGTGCGATTACTTCAGGCCGTGCTCGAGCCTGCCAAATTGAAACGGCTGTGTGGTCCGCCCGTGTGAGGAGGTCCAGGCCGTGTTGATTTTTTACTTTGGCCCATTTTCTCCGTTTTTAGCCCGATTCTCGTTCCTTTCGCTTTCTTGTGCTATAAAACATGAAATTAAAGCATTAGGAGCATCGAATTCACCAATTCTAATGGGAAATCATCCATAAAATGTGTTAAACATGGGGTAAAAATGTGTATAAATTACGGTTTATCACCCATATTTCTGGGTGGTCTACCTCGAGCTGCAGTGTTACCCGATCTCATATTCTGTACTGGATTTTTTTCAGTTAACTCTGGGCATTCACGAATATAATGATCCATTGATCCACATTTAAAATAGGCTCGATCATGAAATCTACAACTGCTAGGATGTCGTTTACCACAATGTTTACACTTGGGTTGATTTGATCTGACATTACCCACACTAGCTACTGAGGTAGCTCTCGAGCTCACAGGTGGTCTATCCTGATCTCGTCTAGAATAACCCGATGTATCACTAGAACTGTAACACCCAAAATTTTGGGCCTAGAAGAACTGGACTTCGCGTATCAGAGTAATTGGATTTTAGTTGTGCGAGAGAATTTCACTAATTGCGTGTTTGCTTTATTGGCTATGTGCTTTAGGAGTGATTAGAAGTGTTTTGGGAGGTCTTAAGTTCAAATCTAGGCTTTAGAAAAAATCTGAGTTTTCCCTAAATTGAACTTGGCATTGGCTGGAAAGTCTTATTAATATTTTGGGTTTAAATTATGACACAAGAAAGCATGTGGTCTAGTGGCAAGGTGGCATTAGGAGTATGGCAAGGAGGTCAGTGGTTCGAGACTTGAAGTGAGCTATGGATTACTTATTTTACAGCTGTGCCAGCCGGTGGTTATGTTGGAATAGAATTCTACTTAAGTGGTTGTGGAATTGGTCTTGGGGGAGAGATTTATAGAATATGGACCTGGAGGAGTTTGAAAGTGATTCAAATCGAGCGGCTGAGAGATTATAGGAGTGGATTATGGGGGGTTGAGGGTAGAGTTAGTAGTTGGCCGAATATGGGACTTCCTATTGTGTATATTTGGTCATAGAACCTTTTTCCCATAGTTTCGAATTCTTTTATGCCATTTTGGGTTCTCCTTGCTTTTATTTTTTTCCCATTTCTCTACTTTCTGTCCATCTTTTCTCTCATTTGTTCCTATTCATATTTGGCCAAATACCCCATTGCCTTTTGTGATCATTCTTGTGCATAGTGGCCAAAAATCCTTGCCTTCCTTCAACACTTTCTTTCATTGATCATAGTACTCTTGTAAGCCTATTTTTTTAAACCAATAGGATTTGTTTTCCTTCTCCTCTTAGTGGTAGTCGAATACTGCATTCCTGTCACATCACTCGTGTTTTCGATTCAGCCACTCTTCTTCACACTTTCTTTTTGGTCATCAATTTTGACTCAGTGCACTCAAGTGTTACTTCTTTAGTTTGGAACCGATTCTGCAGGATGGTAAGTAGTAGAGAATAAGACTTTGTTTGGTTTTAAGTTCTTGTGGTGAATTCATATATCTTATTGGGATCTAACGAAGAAGGGATCTTTGTTTAGGTTGTGGTCGAAGGTGATTTGACAATTGTTTGAAAGTTGGGGAAACAGGTGTTTCTATTGTTGGTAAGGTCACAACAGTTGATTTAGTTTTCTATCGGTTTCTTTTGATAATAAGAGTTGGATGAGTAATCGTTATGATGTTTTAATCTAGGTGCGAGGATACTTGGGGTACGATTTATTTCACGAGAAGGTGTGTAACCGTATGTTATGTTTGATGATCGGCTGAAAAGCCAAAAGTATGTGTATTTGTATGTAGTTTTCGAGACTCATTTAAAAGCTGAAAGTATGTGTTGTTTACACTACTATGACTGTTGATTGGAAAAATGTCGAAAAGCCAAAAATATGACGTATGATGCCACACAAGCATGCGATTGCAAGAATGGTGAGCCGAGCCCACGAACATGGGCGTTAGACTATGGAGGCCACAACGAGCGCTCTTGTGGTCTTGGGCTGTTCTAGGCCTCGTTGGGTAGAAATGGGTTGTGTAGGCCGGTGGGCTTGTGGGCTTACACAGATAAAATGTATTTGATCTATAAGTGTTGTTTGGACTGTGACATTCGCATAGCTGTGGCTGTTACGAGGCTAAATGGGCCACACGAGTGTATGGGCCCATCTTGGGCTGAGAGTTGGCCTTAGGCCCATTTACACCGTTATGTCTGTTTAGGTTACTTAAGTAGCTCAAGGCGACGATAGACCGTCGGCTGGGTTGTTAAGACCCCAGACTGTAAAATTACCGAGATACCCCTATAGGATAAAATGACTGTTTTGCCCTTGTAGGTAAATGGCCGACTTAGACTATGAATTTAACTGATTTGACTGTGATTGTATGACTGTGTTTTAACTGAATTAACTGTGGTTATAAAACTGATATACTTTTAATATATGTTTAAATGACTATTAATAAGCATGGTCATTTTCATATACGTGTGATGATTGAGCATGACATACATGACATATTGCATGGGGTTGGGACATTGATATGGAGGAAGTTCTAATAGGATCGAACGGGTCATACGAGACAACTGTGGATCCAGTATTGATCTATTAAGGTCTCATGGGTCGCACGAGACGACTATGGACCGATGGACGGCTTAGTGCTGCTTAATCTGATTATGGCTCTGTGCTATGTTGATTATGGCTTTGTGCAAATCCTATTTACCAGTGGCTATGTGCCTATCATATTTATTTATGACTCTGCATCGATCATATTTACCCATGGCTGTGTACCGATTATATTACTGATGTTGATGGCTATGTACCGAACTTATTACAGTTACCGATGGTTTTATGCCAATTATAATACCGCTACTGATTATTATCAAAATGATTCGGCCTATTTCAAAGACCCAACATGCATTTTTTTTTGCATTGGGCTCTTTCATTAACTGATAGAAATATCAGTTAGTCTACCGTATATATATTTTTTTCTAACAAAAAAAGAAGACAGTTCCATGTGCTCTGATTAATTGTGCTCTGATTCATTACTGATACAGGAGCACTTCCAAAGTGTTTCAAAGAGGGGAAGGGTTATCTTGACGTAGGTCTGCTTCTGGCCTAGATCAACCTAAGTTAAATGGAGTCTTTACCATCCTGATTAAAAAATCAAGCATGAAACTTCATACACCTTAAGATTCATAGGACGAAAAGAGCATTTTTGAGGTCCTTATACTCATTATGCCTAGCATTGAATAGACCGGGTATTCACCCTATCAATATCTCAAATCAATGATGGGTTCGATTCGGATCTTGCCTAAACGACACCCGAATCAGACCGAACCATTTGTCAGGCTATTGTTCTCTTGTTCTTGTTTTGTTCCTTCAAAGTAATAGAGTAAGACATCGATTTCTCAAAAAGATCAATTCTTTTGATTGCATGATAGACTTCCCTGAAAAACGTTGGCGCACGTGTAAACGAGGTGCTCTACCAACTGAGCTATAGCCCTTGTGTTTGTGATACATATTTTATCATATTATGTAGATAATTTCTTGTCAAGATGAATAGTACATGACCCAACATCATAATCATAGCCTTTTGTTCGGTTTGATTGGTATTGCTTAGAAGTAATATTGGATTTATAATCCATCGATGTAATAGGTCCCTTTTCTTTCTCTTTATGATTCCTTATGATAATAAATGACCTACTTAACTCAGTGGTTAGAGTATTGCTTTCATACGGCGGGAGTCATTGGTTTAAATCCAATAGTAGGTAGAACTTATTAGATACCATCGATCCCGATGTCTAAAAGTTTTTCTACCCACCTTCTTTTATTGATTTTCTATCTTTTTCATCCTATTCTATTTCCGTTTTCAATTTTCAAATTTTTCGTTAGATCAAAATCTGATTTCACTTTTGATTGTATTTGATTCTATTTAATCGGCAGAATCAAAATGGGATGTATAAACGAAAGTTCTGTTTCTACGGAAATTCTTTCGATTAACCAACTCGTTACGAAATCACATTAATAGCCTCGACTCGTGTCCTAGCCCGTCTGAGAGCTAGATTTGCCTCAATTGTTTGCCTCTTGCCTTCAGCTTTCCTCAAGTTAGCTTCCGCTATTTCAAGAGCTTGCTGAGCTTCTTGTGGATCAATGTCACTACCCTTCTCCGCATCATTTACTAAAATAGTGATTTCATTGTTGCCTATTCTAGCAAAACCACCCATCAGAGCCATTGTTAACCATTGGTCGTTAAGGCATATTCTCAAAATACCTATATCTACAGCTGTGGCAATAGGCGCGTGATTTGGTAATATGCCAATTTGTCCGCTATTAGTAGATAAAATGATTTCTTTCACTTTTGAATCCCAAAAAATTCGATTAGGGGTAAGTACGCAAAGATTTAAGGTCATTTCTTCAATTTGCTCTCCATTTCTAAGTTCGTAGCCTTCGCAGTAGCTTCGTCGATGTTACCTACCAAATAAAAGGCCTGTTCAGGAAGACCGTCTAATTCTCCAGAAAGGATCAATTTAAATCCTCTAATTGTTTCTGCTAGACCAACTTATTTCCCCTGGGAACCGGTAAATACTTCCGCTACGAAAAAGGGTTGTGATAAGAAACGCTCAGCAGCCTTGCTGCGATTTTGGTTAGTGCTGCAACCGGTGCTAACATTGTAAGTGTAGGGATGGCGTGGGTGAGTTATTCCCCATAGGTAGTGCAGGGTTGGATGGAGGCAAGTGCAGGGTTGGATGGGATAGCATGCATTCATGCATTCACACATTCTCTTTTCTTACTGAGATGGGCTAGGCCCAATTAATTCAGTTATGGGCTGTGACCCAAATGTTATTGTAATGGGCTTTTGCCCACGTATGCTCTGAACTAGACTGTACTGTTATTGTTAACGGGCTCTGGCCCAAACTATTTCTGTTTCTATTCGGTATATTGACTGTTACTCTAGTAAGGGATTACACACTGAGTTTTCATAAACTCACCCCGTTTATTAACTACACAGGTAATCCCTAGCATTAGGAGGATCGGTGCTGCGAGGGACTCGGAGATGGTCACACAACTACAGTCTTATTATGCTTTGGACTTTATTTACAGTTTAGATTCCGTATTGGGTTTTAATTTTTGTAATAAGGTCTTTTAGTGTTTTTCCATTTTAACTTTGGGTTTCATTTACATTGATTTATATCTATTTTAAGTAAATCACGAATTTCCCAAAATGTTAATTGTTTTTAAAAAAACACTACATTCCCGCAACATTTTCAAAATGCTTCCGCAACTTAACTTTTTAACATCAAGTTTTATTAATTATTTTAAAACTAGCTTCCGCAACTAAAAGAGATTTTTGGGAATAAAATTATGTATTTTTCAATAAACCATGTTTTAAAATTAAACTAACGTAAACTAGGGTTTTATACAAGTTTTAATAACCAAAAGTTTTTTTATAGGAAGGGATTCTAATTAAAACATGGTTTTTGAAAAACACTTCAATGTGACACGCCAGATTCTGGCCTAACTTCTAGACCGGGTTCAGGATGTTACATTTAGTGGTATCAGAGCTAGGTTACAAAACTCGGGCTATCTAATGGGCTTTTAACTTTTCGGATTATAAAGTTGCCTATAAATGATTTTGAAGTAAGGATTTTATCGTGTGGTTTACCGGGTCTCAGGCGCCGAATCTGTAAGTCCTTTAGATATTAGATTGTATATAAAGTTAGATCTTGCATTTATTCTGTGTACGTTCTGGAAATTAGATTTTTTTAAGCTATCAACAGTTAATAAACCGTAATTTATACATATTTTTACCCCATGCTTAATGCATTTTATAGATGATTTTCATTAGAATTGGTGAATTCGATGCTCCTAATGCTTTAATTTCATGTTTTATACTCAGGAAAGCATGGAAGAGCAAAAGGAACGAGAAACGGGCCAAAAATGGAGAAAATTCGCCAAAGTACAAAATCGACACGGCCTCGACCTCCTCACACGGACAGACCACACGGCCGTGTCAATTTGGCAGGCTCGAGCATGGCCTGAAGAAATCGCATATGGGCTTGTCACACGGACGTGTCCCTGCCAAGCCCAAGTTGAGTCCAATTCGGAAAAGGCTAGTTTTGAAGGCTCTTAGGCATTCCAAAGCCTATAAATACACCCTAGAGGAGGAAGAAAGGGGAGTAAGGAATTACTCCAAGGAAGCCGATTGATCCATCTCAGAAGCTGGATTCACCATCAAGACTGAAGATCTCCCCTCAATTTCCCCTTCAGGGGTTTTGAGTTTTCATTATGTTTTGTATTCTTTATTATTCTGAGATGTTTTCTTATTTAGTTATGAACTAAAACCCCTAAATACCTAAGGGAAATGAAACCTAAGACAAATATTATTATTATTTTCTGAATTGTATGATAAATATTTAACTTGTTCTTAATTATGTGTTTTTAATTCTTGTTTTGATATCCCAGGATACTGATTCAAGATAAGCTCTTATTCGGAGGAGGAATAGACCCTGTCTAAGAGTACATTTGTCATAATTAAGCGGAGTTGTTTGCCGGCCTAGACATAGGGTGACAAGATTCTGTCAGATTAGGGTGAAACCTAATAAGGGGATCCATAGATCAAGTTAATGCAACTTTAGGGTGTTAATTAGAGAAAGGTCTCAATTATTCAATCTAGGGATTAGACGTTATTAGTCTTGAATAGGGGTAATAACATAACTTAAGGATCTCTACGGAACAAGTTGAATGAATAAATCGTCCGATTCGGAGCCAGAATAACAAGAACAGTCTACGTGGATTTTTCCTTAGGTATTGTCTTCATTCAATCAGTTTTCCCAAAAGCAATTCCCCAAATCTATTCTCTGTGAATTCTTAGTTTAGACAATTAGTTAGTTAAAACAAAAACCTCTCTATTCTTAGGCTAGATAATAAAAAGACAATCATTACTAGTACTTTTAATTCCTTTGGGTTCGATAATCTAGTCTTGCTAAAACTATACTACTGTTCGATAGGTACACTTGCCTACATCGTGATAATAGTTAGTTCAAGAACGAGTAAGTATAAATATGTAAAACCTATCACGAAATTACACGATCAAGTTTTTGGCGTCATTGTCGGGGAACTAAGATATTAGGAACACTCAATTTTTATTACTTTAGCCATTTATTTTTCTTGCACTTTAATTTATTATTATTATTATTTATTAATTTACTTTTCCTTCTCTTGACAGGTTTTTATAGTTTATGACTAGAAGAAACCCGTCAGGACCACTACTTTTTGACGAAGAAATCGATCACACGGTTCGCAGAACCAAAGAGAAATAAGGAGAAGCTTAAGATACATAGAGAACAAGTAAGAAGACGATACTCAACCCCCAACCGAAGAGATGGCTGAAAACCAAGACAATCAGCTACCTCTTGCAATTGCGGCTAATCAAAATCCTGCTCCACGCACTATGTATGATTATGTTAAACCTTGTTTAACAGGAACTGAATCAAGCATAGTTAGACCTGCTGTAGCTGCAAATACTTTTGAATTAAAACCTAACACTATTCAAATGATACAGCAATTTGTTCAGTTTGATGGTTTGCAGGATGAGGATCCCAACGCTCATTTAGCCAACTTCTTAGAACTATGTGATACATTTAAAATCAATGGCATTTCTGATGATGCCATACGTCTTCGGTTGTTTCCCTTTTCATTAAGGAACAAAGCTAAACAGTGGTTAAACTCATTACCATGAGGATTAATTACTACTTGGGAACAAATGATCGAAATTTTTTTTCTAAAATATATTCCGACAGCTAAAATAGAAAAATTACTTAATGATATCTCTTCTTTTGTGCAGATGGATTTAGAAACACTTTACGATGCATGGGAGAGATACAAGGACTTACTGAGAAGGTGCCCTCACCATGGGTTACCGCTTTGGCTCCAAGTTCAAACATTCCATAATGATCTGAATCCTTCAACTCGGCAAATGGTTGACGCAGCTGCTAGCGGAACCATCAACAATAAAACACTTGAAGATGCTTATGAGTTCATAGAAGAGTTTCACTAAATAACTATCAGTGGCAAATCATGAGGACAAAGCCAACAAAAACAGCCGACATTTATAACATCGATTCGGTCACCATGCTCTCTAATCAGGTAGAACTCTGGAATAAGAAATTTTATGGTTTTCTTAGTTCTTCAAAGGTTCACCCAGTGATGCTGTGCGAAGCAAGTGGAGGTGGAACAAGCCATTCGGAATACCAACCTTATGGCCACAACATGGATAACGAGCAATTAAATTACATGGGTAATAATCCTCGACCTCAAAACAATCCATATAGTAACACTTACAATGCCGGTTGGAGGAACCATCCCAATTTTTCGTGGGGCGGTCAAGGAAATCAAAGACCACAACATTCTCTGGGTTTCCAGAAACCACCCTACTAATAGGAAAAGAAGCTGAACCTTAAAGAGATGCTCTCAATGTTTATATCGGTGTCAGGAACTCGTTTTTAGAATACCGAGACAACACTTAAAAATCAACAAACGTCGATCCAAGGGCTCGAAACTCAGATAGACTAGCTTTCCAAACTAATCTCTGAATGACCACAAAGTAGTTTGCCAAGTAATACTGAACCCAACCTAAGGGAACAGCTCAATATGATTAATGTTCAAGATGAAGAAGGATTTGTGGAGCCTGAACCAGAACCAAGGCAAGAAACTGTAGTAAGAAAAGGTCAGGGTGAGGTAGATCAAAATACAAACAAATCGGTGAATGTCAAATATAAATCTCGTGTGCCATACCCCAATGAGACAAGGAAAGACCGCTAAGATGAACAATTTGGTAAATTCCTTAAACTCTTAAAAAAATTACATATTAACTTACCGTTTATTGAAGCCCTATCACAGATGCCAAACCCAATGAAATTTTTAAAAGAGCTTTTATCAAATAAGCGAAAGTTGGACGAGGCGTCGTATGTGGAGCTAAACGCAGTGTGCTTAGTTATTCTGAAAAATAATCTACAGAACAAACTAAAAGATCCAGGGAGTTTTACGATTCCTTGCTTAATTGGTAGTTTAGATCTTAATAATGCATTAGCTGATTTAGGGGCTAGTATCAACGTCATGCCTTATAAAATGTTTAAGCAACTGCGTCTCGGGAAACCCAAAGAGACTAGGATGAGCATTCAATTAGCAGATAAAACTATAAGATTCCCTAGGGTTTTATTGAAGATGTGCTAGTTAAAATCGATAAATTCATATTTCCCGTTGACTTCATTGTTCTAGACATAGAGGAGGATAGCAACACTCATTTAATTCTAGGAAGGCCCTTTTTAGCAACTGCTAAAACGATTATTGATGTTGGCACAGGTGAACTCACACTCCGTGTGGGAGACGAAACAATCACCCTTCAAGCTCGTAATTCTGGCAACACATCGGGAATTGAAGGTGATCGTTTAACTCATTCTACTAAAACTGACAATATGGTACAACCTACTTTATAGGAAATGAGTCTGAAGGAAGCACACGAGTCATTCTCAAGTAATAGTAGAGGACCTGTTCATGAAGATCGAAGATCACAAATCGAGGAGCTAGATGAATGGCAGATGCATAAACCGAGAACACTCGACAAATCGAATCTACGACAGAACGAGATCAATACCTTTCCAAATCAACTTAAGGTTGGAGATAGAGTCTTATTAGATGCCACAGATCCCCACATTGTCAATACCACATTGAATGAAGAAATCCCTCTCACGGTACTCAACATTTTCCCATTCGGGGTCGAGGTGAGTCATCCCAAGTTCAGCACTTTTAAGGTAAACAACACCCGTTTAAAACCTTATTTTGATGAGATTGATAGCAGGAATGAAGAGTATAAACTCCTCAAACCACCATGATCATTCAACAGAGAGGTAAGTCGAGCTTAAACTATAAATAAGCGCTTCTCGGGAGGCAACCCAAGCACTAACTGTATTAACTTCTTTAAAATTTAGTCTTCAACATCTAACTTACTAAAGGAGCTTTTGAATATAGGTTTTCCACAGGGACGCGGCCAAGAGCACGGGCGTGCTTAGGGCCATGTGAAAACAGGGCAAAGATGTCCCCAAACACGGGCTACGATAAAATGCCACGACCGTGCGACATGGCTGTGGTCAAGCCTACCCAAACAACACAGACGTGCAACACGCCCGTGTGGAAGACTCGTGGTTGAAACTAAGAAACTAGCACGGGTGTGCGACACGCCCGTGTCTAACACCCGTGGCTGAACCTGTCAAATTAACACGGGCGTGGGGCTTTCATACACGAGCGTGGGAGACGCGAACAAAGCGAGACACAGTCGTGCGACACGGCCGTGTGAACCCACACGCCCAAGGTACACTAGCGTGGGATGAATTTTAGACGCGCCCAACTAGGAAAAATGCAAAACACACGGGCAAAAATTGGGGAACACGGGCGTCTGCCCTGGCCGTGTGGCCCAAAACCTATAAATACCCTACACTATTCACTTTCTTCCCCATTCAAAAACCCTAACCCTAGCCGCTGCAAGTTCACATGGCCTCCCTGCCATGCCCGTTCGCCGCTTCCCACTCTATTTTTGACACTCAATCTCTCTCCCTTAACGTTTATTTACTCCTTTCACTTTTATTTTACTTCTTTCTAATGCTTGTTATCAGCATAATCTTCATTTCTTTTGAACTACTTTTTATTTTGCTCATTATTCTATCATTTAATTTGTATTCTTAGGTTAGTTATCATACATTTCATGTTAAATCGAGTTCTTAGGAAAACCTCATACCCATGACATTACTATGCTCATTCTCATGCTATTACCATGCCAATGTCTATCATTTAATTTGCATTCTTAGGTTTGTTATCATACATTCCATGTTAAATCGAGTTATTAGGAAAACCCCATACCCATAACATTACTATTCTCATGGTTCTTTTGGTTGAGTTAGTTTTAGCTGAAATAGTAGTTCAAATTTATGACTTTTTACTTTTTCAAATTCGTTTACCTACTATTATTATTCTTTATATTACAGGTTTATAATGTCGTCTTCACGAGGAAAGAAGGTCGCTATCCCTACTTTGAAAAAGAGGAAGGCAGCATCATCTTTCGCGGGTCCAACTACGAAAATTCGTCACCCTCTCCTGTAGTTCCCCCGTGGGCCTCAGGAAGAACTTTTCTAAATATTTCAGGCTCGACCTTTAATTACGGGCCACTGCATAGACTGGGTTGCTGTAGAACAAGTTCAGTTGGCTGATGTGATTCGGGCCCTCCTAACCACTGACCCTTGGGAGCTATTCTTTGAGATCATCAAACCAACATACCTCGAGCTCACGATGAAACTATGCTCAACATTCTATCTTCAGACCATAATGACAAACTACGATGATCCCGACACGATCCAGTTTTGCCTAGGAGGGTTAGTCCGCCAGCTAAGTGTCCCAGAGTTCGGTGCTGCACTGCGCTTATATACGGAGAAGTTCAAAGATGAAAATGACTTACATGCTCTCAACTGCCACATCCATTGTCCTCCTTTACGGTGCTGGGACACACTAGTACCAGTTGGGGCCACCTATAATCCTAGCCGCTCCAAGGCATCGGCTCTCCCTCCCTTTCTAAGGTACCTACACGCCAATTTGGCCTACACAATTACAGGGAGGTGAGAGAGCACTGGCGACGTCAATAGTCACGATGCCTACTTCTTATGGTGTATGTCGTACGGGCACGTCATTGACCTTGCCTATTTCATCGCCCGCGCGATTCAGCACCAGACAGAGTGGCATAGGAAGGGGGTAATCTCCATTGGCCCCTATGTTACTCGGTTGGCTCGGCACTTCGGCCTCCTCAGCACCACGGCCCAAGAATCATCCCTTACCCTCATCGGCCAAAGGTCTCCACAAGGCATCTTGAACATGCTTAGCATGAGGATGATCGAGAGGCACCGAGGAACCAACCCTCCCCAATATCGTCTCGCCCAATCTACCAAGGAGGAGGCCTACGAGGACATTCTTGATGATGTCCCCCACAGCACGAGGACCCACCGACTCAGCCACCACCACCCTCTCGTCCAGTTCATGCAGCGGGTTCATATGCTGACATTTCTGAGTGCCTCACTTGATTCGACCAATAGCGTTTTCAACGATTTAACAACATTGATGCTACTCTACAACAGATTTGTCAGCACCTCCACATCTCATCACCAGTCCCACCTCGTGAACCATCCAGCGATAAAGATGTTTAAAAACATTTATTTATTATTTTATGTTTTTAATATTTATTAAAACTACTTTTTATTTTTAATTTTAGTAGATTTTAGAATTTTATTTTTAATTATCAATTTTAGTTATTTCTTTATGAGTAATTATTTTTCCTTATATCTCCTAAAAAGTTCCTTATTTTATCATAGTTATATAGAGCTCTTAAGCTCATCATCACATAGGAACTAAAAAACTCCACCGGGAAAGGTTCTCCACGACTGCCATGTCCCGATCGACCACGACCATAGCTACCACTAGATATAATATTCTTTTGGCACAGGACTTATGGACTAATGAACCTCTACGACCGCCGGAGTATCCTCCTCCACTCTCGAACCAATTACTCTCCAAAACTCCAGTTTGAGGAATTCATCACACAGGAAGTTTCACTTCTCTCCCTATCTTATTTTTATACTCTAATATCTATCTTTGTACATTGAGGGCAATGTACATCTTAAGTGTGGGGGGTATTTATTTCATTATCATAAAAATCCCTAAATAACTGCCTTGTTCTCTTGAAAAGCTCTCATATCATATTTAGGATAAATTTTGATTGATCTATGATTTTGTTGATATATCTTGAATTACAACATAGGCAATTATGCATTGATGGTTTAAACTTTAAGACATTAGAGAATCAACCATGATTATTTGATTTTTAGGAATTTAAAATCTTAGGTTGTTTCCCCAAAGTTTAGGTATTACTTTGAGTTGGAATTCACAAGTTTTAAACATCAAAAAGCCGTAATTTTTGTGAGATTTTTGAGCCTTTTGAGCATCTATTAATTCTTTCATGCTCACCTTTATTATTGCTTTGAGTGCGTCAATATTGAACTGTTATTCTAGAACTTGCTTGATTATGCATGTCGAGACCACACCATTTGATTTGATAAGTCAAAATGATTAAGGCACTTAGGATTAACCCACCCATGCCATGAGAAGCCTACCTCCACGATTAACCCCTAGTAAACCCCGTTGAGCCTAACAAGCCATTTCTTATATTACCCTTATTATTAACCCTTAACCCAATATTGTTGAAATAACCTAAATTAATCCCTATTTTTGTCGAGATTTGAGTTGAATAAATTGCTTAGCTATGTCTTGTTCTTAATAGTTAGTTTATGTTATTTAACTTGTTCTTAAAAAAAATTATGTATACACATTAGTAATTCCATTTTCTGAGAAGAAGCTTTGTTGTATGCAAGTGATGATTAACTCTTTTTCTAGTTAGGAAATTTTTAAATTCAATCTTGATTATAACCCTTTCTTCCAGCTTGTAACCACACCCCCTAACCAAGCCTCATTGCAACCCTCTAAAGACCTTTTGATTGATGTATCATCTTAAATTACAGTGGTGAAGATTTAATTTCATGCAAGCCTATGGTAACGACTTTTCATTATTGACTATTGAGTGCTTCATTTATTGTCCTTAAACACCTCGAGTGATTTGAGTGAATCTTTTGTGAGGATGTGAAACTCTGTGATATTTGAATAGAAGTTAATTACTTAGATGAGGGGAGACACCTATGTTTTCAGAATAAAATGCTTAACTTCGAATGTTTGAAACTTTTATGTTCTTTTAGTTAAATTCTCAATGTCTATTACCTATGGATTAATTTGAGATATTATCGATAGAAATTATAAGTTGAGAAGAATTTATTTTGATTATGAATTGAGAATTTTGCTTGAGGACAAGCAAATGCTTAAGTGTGGGAGTATTTGCTAAACCGTAATTTATACATATTTTTACCCCATGCTTAATGCATTTTATGGATGCTTTTTCATTAGAATTGGTGAATTCGATGCTCCTAATGCTTTAATTTCATGTTTTATACTCAGGAGAGCATAGGAGAGCAAAAGGAACGAGAAACAGGCCAAAAACAGAGAAAATGGGCCAAAGTACAAAATCAACATGGCCTGGACCTCCTCACACGGGCAGACCACACGGCCGTGTCAATTTGGTAGGCTCGAGCACGACCTGAAGAAATCGCACACGGGTGTGTCCTTGCCATGCCCAAGTTGAGTCCAATTCGGAAAAGGCTAATTTTGAAGGCTCTTAGGCATTCCAAAGCCTATAAATACACCTTAGAGGAGGAAGAAAGGGGAGACAGAGAATAGGGAGTAAGGAATTACTCCAAGGAAGCCGATTAATCTATCTTAGAAGCCGAATTCACCATCAAAGATCTCCTCTCAATTTCCCCTTCAGGAGTTTTAGGTTTTCTTTATGTTTTGTATTCTTTATTATTCTGAGATGTTTTCTTATTTAGTTATGAACTAAAACCCCTAAATACCTAAGGGGAATGAAACTTAAGACGAATGTAACATCTCGAAATAGGGCCTAAATGGAATAGTGGTCACGAAACAACAAATCTGAGATAGAAAAGTTTATTTCAATTAATTTTTATGATTTACTGAGTGATTAGATGCATGTGTTAGAGTATTGATAAGAAATTTTTTAGATTGCATGTTTAATTTGCTTATTAGGGCTTATTTGCAGAAGTTGCTGTAACAGCCTGATTTAGGGCCTAAAAGGAACGATGGTTTTAGAACAACGAATTCGAAGTCAAAAATTTATTCTGATTATGTTTTAAGGTTTATTTATTGATTAAAATATTGTGTAAAAATATCGTTAAGTAATTTTACTGATAAAGTGCTTAATTGGACTTTTAGGACTAAATTGCAAAAGTTGCAAGATATGTGTTCTAATTCAAAAGTACTTGATTGAAATGGGGGTTTAAAGAGAGGTCCTTAAATGGTAATTAGACCATTATATTTCGTTTGGACAAAAATGGGCATGAATAGGACAAAATTTTAAAGAAATGCCTTAAGGGCATTTTAGTCATTTGGAATTAAAAGAAATAAAATGGGAAAATAAAGGCAAAATTGACTCATCTTTTTCATGGAGGTTGAAATTAGCATGGGGGAAGCCATGGCTAGGGTTTTCAAGCTTTCCAAGTTCAATAGTAAGTCCGTTCTAGCCCCGTTTTTCAAGTTCTTTACGATTTTGGAATCCCGATAACTTGATTAAGCTTATTCTAGTAATAATTTAAGCTAGGGTTCATATTTGGAAAGATACCCATAGGTGAAATTTGTTTATTTTGATGTTTATGGTAGAATCTGAAGGCTGAAATTATGTTAAACAACTTTTGCTAAGCGGTTTTAAGCAAAAAATGAGTAAAACGGCTTAATCGGTAAAAGTTGTTATTGTTCATAACTATGTGTTAAAGTGAGAATTTGATGTTGCCATAGAAGGGAAAAATGATCAGCATGTCATAAAACATCAAAATACACAAATTTCACCTATGGGTATTTTTCCAAATATAAACCCTAGGTTGAATTATTGCTAACATAAGCTTAATCGAGCTACCGGGATTCCAAAAACCTAAAGAACATTAAAAACGGGGCTTGGAATCACTTACTATGGATCTTGGAAGCTTGAAACAAACCCTAGCTATGGAGAACCTTGAAATTTCGGCCTAATGAAGAAGATGGACAAAAATTGGCTTTTAATTTGTTTTAATTCATTTTAATAACTAAATGACCAAAATACCCTTACTACTAAACTTTCCAAAAATTCCTTCCATGTCCTAATTTTGTCCATGAACTTAAAATTGGTCAAATTGCTATTTAAGACCTCCTCATTAATATTCCAAAACAATTTCATACTAAAAACTTCTAGAATGCAAGTTTTGCAACTTATTCGATTTAGTCCCTACTTTCAATTTAAGCACTTTAGGCATAGAATTTCATCACGAAATTTTCACACAATCATGCAATCATATCATAATCATCAAAATAATTATAAAATAATTATTTCTATATCGGATTTGTGGTCATGAAACCATTATTCCTATTAAGCCCTGATTCAGGATATTACATACAAGCCATAACCATTTAAGCCACATCTCATAGCCATATACAATAAATCAATATATGCCAATTCATTTGGCTAATCATAACAACATCTAACACAAAAACTAGTCCTTATACATGCCACTCACTTGAAGGAATTTAATACACATATGATAATACTCTGGAGTTGTTGGATTGATAGTGTGATGCTGCCTCCAACGGTCTCCAACCCTAAGTTGACATAAGAACACTAAGGAAATGGAGAGGAGGGAGTAAGCTTAAAGCTTAGTAAGTTCATATGATAATAATAAGCAAATTAGCAACATGATTCGATGAAAATGTAATCATAATTACACTTTTGCTTATTTTCTAGTCATGTTATTTTCTCTAGTCATAGTTACTAATTTATTTATATCCGAAGCTACAAAACTCCAAATTAAGATCTTTTAATTTCCTCTAAAACTAGACTCATATATCGTCTTACCATAAAATTTTCAGAATTTTGGTTTAGTCAATTAGTACAATTTATTCATTAAAGATACCCCTATTTCACTCTCCGAAAGTTTCTCTTCACTAAAATTATTTATTTCATGGTATGGGACTCCAAATTGAGAACCACTAATTTTCACAGAAACTAGAATCGCATATATTTTTACCATAAAATTTTCAGAATTTTAAGTTTAGCCAATTAGTACAGTTTATTCATTAAAGATACCCCTATTGACTATTTGAAAGTTCCAACCTCTCTTCACTAAAATTATTTATCTCATGGTCAGCTCTCGATGTTGTCCCCATCAATTCCTCTTAAAATTAAACATGCAAATTATAACCCATAATTATTTTTTTACAATTTTTAATGATTTTCCCAAATCAGAATAGGGGATTCCAAAATCATTCTTACCCTGTCTCACAAAAATCCAAATATCAAGGCGCCTCTCTAAAATAAAACCCTAGATGCATCGAATGCGACGCTCCTAGGAGGTGTTCGAGAAGAACTGATCCCACATTATAAGGGAAGGCAGCTCTTTCAATTGGTGTTCCCTATTCCAGACCGGCTTTGGCATCGACTTAAGCTTCAACTTCAGAATATGAAATTCTTTTGCCTTCACCGTTTCCTTTATGAGAAAATAGACTCATTAATTTTTAATTTCATATCTTATTCAACCTCTAATTCAATTTCTACCATTTTTGGTGATTTTTCAAAGTCACACAACTGTTGCTGTCCAAAATTGTTTTATTACAAAATTTCACTTTTACATAATTTCACTTACTCCATTCTATCATACCAAAAGATTTGCTAAACAATCGAGCACATTATTCACAACTTTCACATAGATATACTTCCGCTTATTCATCACATAGTCATGTACATATGTATTTTCACTTAGTAAATTTCCCGTTGAACTCATCGGAATAATAATAGATACTCGGTGGCCTATGCATATACCACCCTTGTAACCGAAGCTCCCTGGTAAGCATAGTATCCTGCACTTAGTACTACACATGCGACCTATCAATCTGGTACACATAGTAGCGTGCACTTAGTACTGTACACGTGACTTATCCATCTGACACACATAGTAGCCTGCACTTAGTACTACACACGTGATCGAAGTTAATGGGTACGCATAGTAGCCTACACTTAGTACTACACATGCGACCTATCAATCCGGTACACGTAGTAGCCTGCACTTAGTACTACACATGTGATCGAAACTATTGAGTACGCATAGTATCCTGTACTTAGCACTACAAATGCGACCTAACAATCTGGTACACGTAGTAGACAACACTTAGTACTACACACGTGACCTAAAACTGTCTTAAACACATAGTAGCTTGCATATAGTACTACACATGTGTTCTCACAACAGATCGTTCGTATCTCTTCTATTTCGAAGGTTCAATCGGGAAATTCTTCACTTTTCAACATTTTACTAACTCGTTCTTAGTTAATCCCAATTCGTAGTTTACATCAATTGATCATTCTATAGGCAGCCATATCTCATATAGTAACAAAAGATAATTACATAAAAAGAATCGAAATATTATTTACATACAAACTTGCTCATTTCAAAGAAACATCATATTCCATCAAACTTCCAAACCTTTACCGGTTGTACTCGAATTGTGGCTTCATTCACATAGCAATATCTCATAATCACATGGCATTGCAACATTTTCATCATAATAGCAAAACATAAAGAACATGTTATATCATCAAAATAATCACATAATATCAAATTATTGACATATATATACTTACAACTCTTGTAATATCGAAGCATTAGCATTCAAATACAATATTGCATTATTAAAATCACATGAACTTACCTCGGGTTCGAGCACGACTATATATTCTGATTTAGTCTATAATCTTATTCATTTCTAATCTATGCCCGAATCTCATTTCCTTGATCTATAATACCACATTTAGCTTACTAATTAGTCACATTATTCATATGAGTCCAAAATTCATACTTTTACAAATTTACATTTTGACCCCTAAACTTTCACATATTTGCACTTTGGCCCCTAGGCTCGTAAAATGATTTTTGTTCAATTTAGTTTCATTTTAAGCCTAGATAAATCATTATCATAACTGTAGCAGCCCCTAATTTCCACTAAATCACACTTTAATGACAAATTTGTAACTTTACAAAACGGTCCATTTTTACAATTTCACCGAAAATCACTTAGTAAAAGTCGTTATTACACACCGAGCATTCATATTCTACCATTAGACATCGAAACACATGCTTCATCCATGGGTTAATTTTTAAACACAAACCCTAGCTCAAAATATGGGTAGAAATGAGTAGATCTTGTTACGAGGATTTCAAAATTGTAAAATTCATTAAAAACGGGGCTAGAACGGACTTACAATCGAGCTTGGAAGCTTGAAAAACCCTAGAAGATGGACAAAATTTGGCTTTTAATTTTGTTTTTAATTCATTTTAATTACTAGATTACCAAAATGCCCCTAACTTAAAAATATTCTATTTCACCCATTTCATGTCCATTTTTTTCCAAAAATTATCCAGTGGTCTAATTACCATTTAAGGGCCTCCAATTTAAAATCTCATAACAATTAGACACCTCTAACATGTAGAACTCAACTTTTGCACTTTTTATAATTTAGTCTTTTGACTAAATTGAGTGCCAAAACGTCAAAATTTTCGAACGAAATTTTCACGAAATCATCCTCTGAAATTGTAGGCCATAAAAATATAATTGTCGAAACCAATTTTCAAATTTAAAGACAAACGGGAATTTACTTTTTGAAAATAAAACATGGAGTCGCCACCGATCTTTTTATTTTGGTGTGATCGGATCACCTAGAAATTTGGTTATTTTAATAAAATATTTCTTTTACTAAAACAACGATTTTGGTCTTACGAAAATATGAGAAAACGGGTTCAAGAATCGGTTACGCATGAGGAAGGATTAGCACCCTCACTACGCCCAAAATTGGTACCAAATCGATTAAATACTGTCCTTATGTCTGAGATTTGAAAATGTTTTTTTTTTGAAATGTGGTTCCTTTTATGAACATTTGAGTAGCCCAAGTTGGTCGTCAAAATTCTCTTATTTCAAAGGAATACAGCATCACATCCAGCACGATAGGACACGATCCTTTATACCCTCGAAAACACGATAAATTTCAACTTCCAAAAGTTTATATGTTGAAAACCGCAAAAGGATACCAATTATTTAGTCCAACGAAAAAATTGAAACCCAGCACAGTAGGGCAGATTCCTCGAATTTTTAGACATCGGACATTGCCTTATTTAGAATTTAGAGAACATGAGTGAAATTCTAAAGGAATATTCGATTATTTGAACAAACAGGAAATTGCAACCCAACATGATAGGGCACGATTTCCCGAATCACCAAATATCGAGTATTACCTTCGTTTTGAAGAATTTTTAAAGACATGAGTGAAATTCCAAAGGAACATTCGATTGTTTTGAAAAAATGGGAAATCGCAACCCAGCACGATAGAGAACGATTCCCGAATTGCCAAACATCGAGTATTGTCTTCGTTTTAGAGAATTTTTTAAAAGAATAATTATGAAAATAGCTTAAAACGCATTAATGTGACTTGAAATAAAACGAAATTAATCTTAAAGATTTGGACCTTATAAAACCAAATTTAATAAACCAAGTGGAAAACAATGATATGGGATAATATACGTATGCATAAAATACGACAATGGACGAATGAAGATAATACAATTTATTTAATCAACTAACAAAACAATTAAACATAATTAATCTAAAAAATGTAACTCAATGTTCAAGCATGTATGGAGAATAATTGACATGATAATACAAAAAAACGAATAAATTATATGCTACAACAATCTATGGAATAACATGTAAAAAAAAACAATCAAAACACAAAACAATATAGAGATTAAGAGCTACTATGAGGCAAATCGATATAAAGACTATGTATATGTAACGTCCCCGTACCCGAGACCATCGCCGGAGTCGAGCACGAGGTGTTAACGGACTTAATTCATTAATTAAATAGCTCAAACAATTGATTTTAAAAATTTTCAGACAAGCTGGCTAACTGCATCACAGTGGCTTAAAAATTCATATCTCGAGTTACAAAACTCGAAATAAGACCCATAAATTTTCTGAAACTAGACTCAAATATCTATCTACTAATTTTTTTCTAGAATTTTTGGTTGGGCCAATTAGTACAGTTTTTAGTGAAAGTCTCCCCTGTTCAAGTTTAGGCTACTCTGACCCCTGTGCACTACGAATCAAATTTCTTTCTGTACAGAAATCCAATGACTATGACTTTTGTTTCACTTAAAAACAGACTCATAAGGAATCCATATATATAAATTTTGAGTCCTAATTATTTTACACAAATTATGGTGAATTTATAAAGTGAGAACAGGGAATCCAGAAATTGCTCTGACCCTGTTTCACCAAACGTAAATATTTCATAAATATAACTCTTTTACCTATTTTGTTTCTTCCATATGAAAATAGATTCATTAATATTCAATTACATATTTTATTCATCATCTAATTATATCTCTACTATTTTAGTGATTTTTCAAACTCACGTCACTGCTGCTGTGTGATTCTGTTTTATAGCAAATTTCACCATTTTATGGATTTCCATAGATTAGTTAGCACATAAAGCATACGTGTTATCAAATACAATCTCGATTAGCCACTCCAATAGCTAATCATTCTCAAACATTTCCATGCCATCTATGAGCTATATCATAAGATTATATACACAAAAGGATTATAATGCTATACATGCCATATTCCTAAAATATGCAAGCCACCATACCGAGATGGTCCGTTGATAGTGTGAGCGTGCCTCCGACCGTCTTGATCTCTAAATCGGCTTGTCAAAACTACAAGGAATGGAAGGGAGGGAGTAAGCATAAATGCTTAGTAAGTTCGCATGCAAATAACAAATAACTTAACAAAGCAATTATACCAACCAACATTAGCATAATATCACCAAAACATATATCACATTTCTATTCATCATTCATCGTCTTACTACATTATTGTTGTCGTATCAGGTCTCAACCCGAGGGTTAAGTACATACCTGTCCAAAGTGTCCATTCCACAACACTTACCAATACGTCACTTGCATCTTGAGTATTCTTCCATTTCACTAGAATTTTACCCGTTGAACACATCGGAATATAACTCGGATACATGGAAAGTTGCACTTAAGTGCCACATATGTAGCCAAGCTACCATGTAACCCGCCCATAAGGGAACTTGGACTCAACTCAACAAGCTCGGGTGTTCACATCCATAAGTGAACTCGGACTCAACTCAACGAGGTCGAATGCCTAGTTACATCTCACGAACTCAGACTCAACTCAACGAGTTCGGACGTTCACATCCATAAGTGAACTCGACTCAACTCAACGAGCTTGGATGCCTAGTTACATCTCACGAACTCGGACTCAACTCAACGAGTTCGGAAGTTCGCATCCATAAGTGAACTCAGACTCAACTCAACGAGTTCGGATGCCCAAAATTTGAATCTATTCCTAAGGTTCAACGGGACTTTCCTTGTTCGTACTCCTTTACCATTCTCCTTGGAATACCAATGACGATACTTCGGTAGTCTTTCACATTTTTCACATAATTCATAAAATTTTTTTGCATGTTGTCCAACAATGACCACAAAGCATAGAATTGCATGATAACAATCATAATATCGTATAAATAGCATTAAATCATTTAAAATAACAATTATATTATAGTATTTACATATGAACTTACCTCGTATGCGAAAATGATCAGTTTTACCATTTTGTCCACAACTTGGTATTTTACCGACTTTAGCCTGAATTTCGATTTTCCTTGCTCTATCATTTCAAATATAGCCTAATTACAACTCATATGATTCAAATCAACCCAAAATCATATTTTTCCAAAATTAGAATTTTGCCCCTAAACTTTCACATATTTACACTTTTACCCCAAATCTCGTAAATTAAACTTCTCCTATTTCTTATTTATGATATGCTGTCATTTTCCCTTCTACAGCAACATCCAATTTCACTCTAACATGTACTTATGAACATTAGGTATTTTTACCGATTATGTCATTTAGTCGTTTTACGTAAAATCACTTAGCAAAAGTTGTTTAACACAATCTCAAGCTTCATATCCTACCATAAAACATCAAATCATGCATATCATTCATGGTAAATTTTAAATATAAACCTAGCTCAAAAATTAGTAGAAAGGTAAACCGAGTACGAGGATTCAAAAATTAAAGAACTAAAAACGGATAGAAATCACTACAATCAAGCTTAAAAGTGTTGAAACCCTACCTATGGTGGAGAGCAAAATTTGGAAGAACTTATGGAGAAGATGATCATTTTGTGTTATTTTCCCGTTTTATTTCATTTAATATCAAAATGACCAAAATGCCCTTCCAAAACTTTCAAAAAATTCATCCATGTCCAATTTTGTCCAAACTTGAAATTGGTAAAACTATTAGCCCTAAAATTTTCAAGCATTCTACTAGAAACTCCAGAAGAAGTGTAACTATTCAATTTGTCCAACTCCATAAACTTAGCAAAATTTCCACGAAATCACACAATCTGAAACATACAAGACCCAAAATATCAAAAATAATTATTATTCAGATTTGTGTCCCGAAACCACTATTCTGATTAGGCCCTAATTGGGATATCACAGTATATAAAAAACTCATAAATGCAATTCATCAAAATTGAAATAATTTATATATATTATAAAACTTTAAGTATATGCAGTAGCTGACTTATATTGAAATATATATTATAAAAGAGGAAATTGAGTCAAATAATGGCTAGCATTTAGAGATTATGTATCCATTTAAAGTTGATAATGTATGTATATATATAAATAGTATTTAAATGACATATACGCCATGAAGCTTCTTTTACAAAAACAACAATGTATAATAAAACATGTTATTATATAAGGTTTAAGAATATTACAAGTAGATTCAAAAGGAACATGATATAAAGTAACATGGAATTAATATAATGTAGAAAAGAAAACTAAGTTATGCCATGAATTCCATAGGTATAATAGTATATACGAATATCAAAGAAGTTTATACAAAAAATATTTTAAAATATACGATAAAAATTTTAAATAAAGATTTTATGTAAAAGAAGGTAAAATCATCATGAAAACTCAAAAAGTATGCATTCACATATATATAAATTTAAATGAATTAAAAAAGGAAATGGACTATACAGTCAAAGGGATCCAATTAAAATACAATTAAAATGAATGGGCTAATTACAAATAAAAAATCAAAAAAGAGGAAGTGCGATGCGCGCCAACGATAGGGACTAGATACTGGGAATAACCAAGCCTAAAACGCAGCGCGGAGGCATGGACCAAAGCGAATCATGCGAAATATGGGAAAATTTTAAAAAATTGAAACACACACAAGCGAGCTGATTTGAAAACGCGCGAAAGGGGGACTATATCAAAAAACCCTTAAGTGTGCAAGGAATACTGAAACGGTGGCACTAATCTCCCCAAAGAGCAAAATGAAACCCAAAAAATCCCAGCCGTTCAAAAAAAAAAGAGAGAGGATATAATCAAACTTTCCTCCAGTTATCGTTCGACGACAGCCTCCATCGACACCCTTGCCTTCCGGACCCAACAATGGTCAATAAGGCTTCATTGGACCACAAGTTCATGATTTTCACTTGCAAACTCTAAATCGCTACCAAGTTTCAATTATGACTAAACAAGCAGAGATTCAAAGGCTTCTAAACACAGGTTAGTTCCTTCCTTTTTTATTATACACTAAATAAAAAAAACAGGAAGAAAGAAAATAAAAATCAAGTCAGAATAAAAACTAAAAGTCACCTCTTCTGATTTTCTTTCGAAATGCCTTTTTTTGTATTCAGTATGCGTTCATGTCTTGTAAAAAAATTACAATCGATTCCTGTATGGCTTTATAGCCGAATGTTTTCAATAAAAATAAAAATACAATTTTTGCCCTTTTCTTTTTGTATTTGCTGTTGCTGTGTTGCCTTTTCTGTTTGTCTTCTTTTGCATGTATAAAGTGCATGGCGTGCGTACGGGTTGTGCATTGGCGTACGGAGGCGTGGGCGTGGCATGGGAGAGTACGGCTCTGGAAGCTTGGCTGCAGCGCAAGGGAGAGAACCCTGGGGTTCTTGTCTTGGTTTAGTTTTTGGGCTAGGATTAGGATTGGTTATTGGGCTTATTTGGGTCTCAGGTCTGGGTTTATTTGGGCTATTGTAATAGTTTTGGACTTTGGACTATTAATTGGGTTTGATTTTTATTTATTTTGTATTTTGGTGGACCTGGGCAAACTGGCCCGTTTACAGCTGCCCCTCTTTGCTCATTGTCATGTAACGAGAATAGAGCAAAGACTTCAACGAGGGCCAATTTTGCCCAGTCTTGCAAAATCATGGCTTCTTTGAAACTCTTCTTCTTCGAGGTAGTTTTGTTCCACTCCTCTGCAACTTCAGGGGTGTAGGAATTGTCGCTCCTATCTGCTCCGCTGTAACTCTAGGGAGACTAGCCTTGTAATTTTTATCCTGCTCCACTGCAAATTTAGAGAGATAAGGATTGTGACTTCGATCTGCTCCACTGTATCTTCAGGGAGATAAGATCTACAATATTCGGTCTGCTCCACTGCAACTTCAGGAGATAAGACTTGCAATTTTTGGCCTATTCCACTATAACTTTTGGGAGATAGGGTGGTGGATTAAATCTATTTCACTACAACTTAAGAAAGACAAGATTCACCGTCTTCGATCTACTTCACTGCAACTTCAAGGAGACAAGATCTACAATCTTCGATCTGCTTCACTACAACTTTAGAGAGATAAAATTGTGGCTTAAATCTGCTTCACTACAACTTTAGGAAGACAAGATTCTCCGTCTTCGATCTGCTCCACTGCAATTTCAAGGAGACAAGATCTACAATCTTCAGCCTGTTACCCTACTACTTAGGGGGTTAAGGCTTGCTTCTTTGATCTGCTCCATTGGAGACGAGATCTGCAATCTTCAACCTGTTACCCTACTACTTAGGGTGTTAAGGTTTGTTTTCTTCGATCTGCTCCACTACTGTTTAGGGAGACAAGATCTGTAAATTCACCAATGTTGCTACAGCATCTTCTAAGGACATGTTTTGTAGAATTGGTTTCTTGTGTCTATGCTTATGCCAAATGATTGGGATGCCATGATCAAAATAAATCAGATGCTCCTAACTAGGTGACAATTCATGAGGGTGATTCTTTTTTAAATTCTTAAGGTGTCATCACTCATAGTTCATCAGAGTTCCATCATTGATGCCATCGTGCCTTCTTGTTTAGCCGGTATCTTTGATAGAAAATTTGAAGAAATAGTCACAATTTGGACTATTCTTTTCCAATGTTTCCAACTTTTGAATCTGGTTAGTCCTGACTAATGGCCCTATTTCAGGTCCTTGTACTATTTAGAGACCTTCCAGAGTAATATGTATAACTTCTTTTATGTGAATATTATAAGTCCAAAAATCATGATTTCAACAAAAATGCTCAAAAGAGACTATCATAATAGACAAAATGGAATTTTATTAAGCAAAACTCAAAGTGAATAGATTAAATAGGATAGCAAATCTGTTAAAGTACAATATAAGATGAGAAAAAGGTGCCCAGATATCGCAGCACGAGCTTCACTATTCTAACTTCTCAAAGACGATTTCGAGCTAAATATGTGTTCAGGAGTTCCTACGTATTTTGTTGATGTTTCAGGATGTAATGTTCTTCTCTCTTGCTAATTTGGGAGGACAAGACTACCACATGCCCCATGTTCAAAATTTGAGCTACCCGTTTCAAGTTTTCAACTCACAATCCCCTTTGGTCTCAAAGTGCCTTTGCGGGTTTTCACCTTGGCCTCTCCCTTTTTTAAGTGCCCTTTGTGGGTTTTCGCCTTGGCCTCTCCCTCTTTAGGTAAAATACTTCTTGACGGAATCCGAGTTTATAGGATCGGGCAAGTTTTTTACCGTCCATCTCGATTAGAATTAATGCTTTTCTGGAGAAAGCTTTCTTCACCACGTAAGGCCCCTCCCAATTTGGCATCCATTTCCCTCTGAAATATTTTTGCATGGAAAAGATCATTTTCAAGACTAGGTCCCCTCATG